>NW_004949178.1:666290-678615 GCF_000317375.1 Microtus ochrogaster
CACACACACCACACACACCACACACACATACACACACACCACATACACCACACACATACACACACACACCACATATACCACACACATACACACACCACACACATACACACACCACACACACCACACACATACACACACCACACACACCACACACATACACACACCACATACACCACACACATACACACACACCACACACACCACATACACCACACACATACACACACACCACACACACCACACACACCACACACCATATACACATACACCACACACACACTACACACATACACGCCCAACACATGCAACACACACATCTGCATTTGCAGGCACAGGCAGCAGGGCCCAGGCTAGCAGGAGTTTCATTCTTGGCTCAGTCTCCATGGAGCCAGAAGTTCTCCCACTCACCACTGGGGCCAAGTTTGCTTTTTGATTTCACAGAAATGCTAGAGGGGAAGGGCGGAAGAGACAAAGATCCAAGTGGATGTGGAAGGATTCCCTTGGAGGGAGTGAAGACATGCGGGTTCACAGGGGAGGACAGAAGCAAACCCAAGCAAGTGGTGAGCCAGTGTAGGGAAACTGAAGATGGAGCATCTTACTGCCAGGGTGACTTGTGTGAAACCCATTTCCCGAAAAGAACAGAAGGGAACCTTTGGGGGGATCACAGCAGCAGTTTAAATAGCCATTGGGATTTAGGAGTTTGGTTCAGTGAAGAAGCCCTTGCCTGGGGTGACTATGGCCTCGGGTTCCATCCCCAGAATTCCCTACTCTCCAAATAGTCACTGGGAAAAGCAGATAAGGGTCCTGGGAGAGAAGGACAGCCTGGCAGAGGGATTATAACGAAGGGTAACAGTGTCGTACTGATGAGCGGCGGTGGAGCTGATGGTGTGAGCATGGAGGTTTGTAATAAGGACAGAGGGGCCCTGGAATTAGACTATACAGGGCATCTTAGGTGGCCTGCGACCCTTTGAAGATCCCACATTTCCCCAGCTCCTTTGATGTGTGGTAGGAACCTGGTTTCGTTCATTGCCATATGAGGAAGACCATCACTTTATCATGGTGACAGAACTTACCGCAGGAGAACTGAAACTTCTAGACCATGCTAACCTAGAGGCCAGAGCACTGGGAAACACTGATGTCTGCCAGAGAACCAGAGGAGAGTGTGGGGCTCTTTGTCCAATTCCTTAAGTACTGACTGAGGACACCAAGCCCAGGCAGGTGCACCCAGGGGGTGATTCTAAGTCGGTATTCCCTTCTGCTCAGTTTCATGTCTGGGTGGAAAGGCGGGGGGGGGGGGGGTCTCCTGGTGTCATCGCCCTCCTGGGAATGAGTTGCTGACAACGTTGGGTGCTGCTCAAGGCATCTCTTACCAGAATCTCAGGACACATAAATGCTGGTGACAAACATAAAGGAAAGATGGGGATGAGGACCGTAGAGGGTGGGATTGGCTGTCCCGGTTGCTGTCACATGCCACCGGGATCCCAGCCAAGCCTTCCCTGCCATGATGAGCAGAAATCCCTCTGAAACCAAAACGAAGATTTTCTCCTTAAGTTGTCAGTGATTTTAGTCGCAGAAATAAGAAAAGCAGTAGCTAATACAGAAAAAGAAAGTCAGTCAGACAGAAAGAACTAGCATAGGCTGATGAGGAGAAGGGGAGGGGCTTGCTGGGTATGGGCCAAGGGTGGAGGATAAATAGGCTGGCTCCTGGCCATAAACTCACTTGTTTCTCCCAATGCCCCCTGGGAATCACCAAGCAGAAGCAGCAGGATGCCTGTGCTTGGAGAAAATCCAGGAGCATGGAGTCTGTTTGCCCACTTAGTCCAAACAGAACGAAACTAGGGAGGCCCCTAGCAGATCCTGATGTGAACCGGCCACCCTCAAACAAGCTGCTTAATTTTTTTGGGCCTCAATTTCCTCTTCTGCCAAACTTTGTTTCCTAGCCTTGCTCCTCAATAATTCTGCCTTCCAAGAACCCTGGAGGTCTATAGTGCCCCCTGGTGCGAGGTTTTCAGAAATCTTTCTTCTGTGTTTTCACAGCTTATATTGGATGCTGGATATCTTAAAGCCACTCCATTCCTTCAGGCTAATGCAAGAATCTTGCAGTCTGATTACCTTCACCTGAAAGAAAAACAAATTAGGAAACAAACAAACCAAAGCCCCAGGAGTTTGGCTCTAGGTGGAGTAGTTCGTAGGGAAGAACTCACACCAAGCTACAGCACCCGCAAGCAGAGCGGGGGTCTCATTCCTAGGCCTCCTCCGGCTGGAAGCCCAGGGTTTGATAAAAAGCAGTCAACCTGGCATTCTACTTTGGTTTCTGTTGCTCTGATAAACACCATGATGGACAGCAATGTCGGATAGGAAGGTGTTTATTTGCTAACGTGTCCACACCACAGCCCATCACTGGAGGGAGTCAGGGCAGAAACTCAAGTGGGAACCTGGAAGCAAAAACTGAAGCCGAGACATGAAGGAACACTGCTTACTGTCTTACCCCCTGTGGCTTACTCCACTTACTTTCTGGGACCACATGTCCAAGTCCAGCACCAATCACATTGAGCTGAGCTCATCCACATGAATCATTAATCAGGAAACTGCCCTGCATTTTAATGGGGGCAATTCTCCAGCTGAGGTTCTCCTCTAAATGACTCTGGACTGAGTCAAGTTAACTAAAACCAACCAGTACATGTGGTTTTTAAATATAAACACAGTGATGTTGTGAACTTGGATTTTATTATCGCATGGGATCGGTGTTGGCCTCCCGCACATCCTAGCATCCACTCCACAGCCGCATCCCACAGCTCCCCACTCAGTGAGGTACATTGACAACAGCAGTGTCAATGAGCATCATAGAGAATCTTCTGTGAGGAGGCATGGTTATCACGAGTGGGGGATAAGCTAACCAAGCCAGAAGCTTCCAGAAAATGGGCTTCCAGGAGAAGAGATGGGGCTGAGAGTAAGAAAGCAGGGGTGGGTTGAGACAGGATCTCCTGGGAGAAGCGAATTCTTTAGAGAGGCCACCTCAAATGGTCCTGATGCTTGGAACACACTCCTATCTGCTCTCCTTGGGACATTTCATTTCCTGGGCTCCCTCCTCAAGTGCCCCAGGTGAGAGCAGAGGACAAGGCAGCTTTGGGGGGCCTCTTTTCTTCCCTCATCCCAGCAGGCAGGACCTCTTCTACCATGCTCAGGACCTGAAAGCAGACCGGGGCATGCAGGGCCATCAGATCAGCCAGCACCGCTACATCCTGGGTATCAAAGGCCAGAGTGACTGCAACGAGGAGCTACAGGTTGGCCTACTTCTCCATATGACCCCAGAGCTTTGGAGAAGGAACTTGGGGATCTTTTTCACCTGCAGGAATACCCAGAACACCTGGTTTGACAACCTCATAGTTATCCACTACAGAGACTGGCCCATTCTAGAAAAGCAGGTCAGTAAAAAGAGAACTGGGGAAGGGTGCTAGGAAATTTTGCATCTCAGTGTCTGCTTTAATGAGTGTAGGTCAGAATTCACACACGACAAACATTAGGTCTATGTGATGCCATGGGAGGGCTGAGAACCAGGAGTGACTGGTACCAATCCTGGGGCTGGTGAGTGGAAGCGTACTGCTTGTTTGGAGAGCATCACCTGGCCAAGTGCTTCAGCACATGAGTAAGGTCAGCCTCTGGTGAGGCCCTAAGATCCATTTGGACTCTCTCCCTCAGCTCCTCTCCCTATAATGTAGTCCCATTATGGTTCCTGTTTTGTTGCTTTTGATGGTTGTTCACCGTGTGAGGCCATCCTAAGCCGGACACCAGACAGCGGCAGAGCAGTCCTGCGGACAGAGTGGTGATGGTTTCATCCCTCCCGTCATTCTCCTGGAGACCTGCTGCTGAGACATCAAATCCATTCCCCGTGTCCAGTCTCAAATCATCAAGGCAGGAAAGAGAAAAGGCAGCAGCTGAGTGTTGACACTGCTGTCAAGACTTGCTCATACTTTACAGAGGTTCCAATCCAGATCAGGGTGCAAACCATCCCCTGTGGTTTCTGGGAAAGCAGGAAGCTAAAGACAGAAATTCATTGGGGGAAAACTGACCATCTTGGGAGATGAGCCACAAGATAGGAGCACACAGGGATGGGTTAGGACTGGGTCTGTAGATTCCAATCTTCCATGGGGACCCAAACAACCCCCAGACATGTACAAGCCATGAGCTCCCATGTACTTACCCTTCTGCTCGTCCAGTGATGCCAACCACTGTGTTAGCCACTAAATGAGGCAGGTATCCTCAAGGGTAAACTAATATTAAAGCACCTTCAAAGGGGCCTACCTTTTCTCAGCTAAAATTTCATGGTACACAACCGAACTTGCCCAGGGCATTCTTGTCCATCAATTTCATCTTTTAAACACATGTTCAACCTTAAATCGAGCATGCTTGGGAATTATACCTTAGCTGAGCATACTTAGGCATGCATCAGCTGCCACATGATTATGTTTAGGCTCTGGGGTAGTTTGAATGTAATTGTCCCCCATAATCCCATAGGGAATGGTACTATTAAAAGGTATGGCTTTGTTGGAGAAAGTGTTTGGGCTTTGAGGTTTCCTGGAGTAACATTTCATTTGTATTTTAATAAATAAAGCTTGCCTGAAGGTCAGAAATGTAAAACAGCCAGTCACTGGCTCATACCTCTACCTCAGTCCAAAATGGCAATCCTGCCTCCAGGAATCTCAGAAATGAGACTGTGTCTGAGAGCTGTCTCCTCCCATTTTATAATCCTCCCTAGGACTGGGATTAAAAGTGTGCCCCACTACAGCCCAGTTTCTACAGCAAACTAGTGTGGCAACTGAGATTAAGGGTGTATGTAACCACTGTTTGGTCTATAAGGCTGACCAGTGGGGTTCTTTTACTCTGTGATATTCAGGCAAGCTTTATTATTAAAATATAAATGAAATATCACTTCAGTTCCTCTTTTTGTCTAAAATAGAAAAGGCTATAACTAACATAAGAAAAACTATATACAATAAGTACAAAGACTATATATAACATATATATAGGCAAATACATCAACAATGTCTAGTCCATTTGTATTTGACAACTTCAGAGAAAATGCTCCATTATCTATCTTATCTTGGTGAGTCCAAAGTCTTGTACTTAATTTACTTTTTATCATATTGCTTTCTGCATCAGGAGAACAAGGAGAACTACAACTGTAACTATCTAGTCTTCAACTCCCTCAGAGACCCAAGAAGGAAATAATATTAACTGAGTAAGCAGGAAGTGTGAGCAAGCAACTTCCAAAAAAATGTGAGAAATGACAGAAACAGCTGGCTGCCTGGACAGTCACCCAAAGTTCCTCTTCAACGTTGGGGCATCTATATTCGGGCTACAGGCCTAGCATATCTGACAGACTATTCTGTGAAGCAGGATATTCTGAAGGGCTACTCAGGATACTGCCTGGTGTGTTTCAGTAGACTTCCTGTTGCTACAAGATGTAGGACTCTCAGCTACTACTCCAGAACCATGTCTGCCTGCACACTACCATGTTCCCCACCATGACGATAATGGACTGAACCTCTGAAACTGTAAGTGAGCCACTCCAATTAAATGTTTCCTTTATAAAGGTTGCCATGGTCATGGTGTCTATTTACAGCAATAGAAACCGTAACTGAGATGGGCTTCCTGGATTAAACCCTATTCTTCCCTTGTTTGAGGAGGACATTGAAATTAAGGTTACACTGTCTTGCCCCAGCTCCATGTATTGCCTGCTTAAATACTTCTCAGCCTTCTACCCACCAGTAGTCACCTTAACAACACATTGGGGATTTTCATTACCTTGCCATGGTCTATATGTACTAACCAAAATTTCAATGTACATACACATTTAAAGTTAGCTGTCCTGTTGACCATTCTTCTCTGCTGCTACAAGTAGTAAATCTTTCTCTACTCATTCAGGTCTGATGTAGGTAGGTCTTCTATCTATCTGTTGCTTTCATTTGTTAATTAATAAAGAAAACTGCTTGGCCTAATAGGGCAGAATTTAGATAGGCAGAGTAGACCGATCAGAATGCTGGGAAGAAGGCAGTGAGGCAGATGCTATAGCTCTCCTCTCCAAGATGGATGCAGGTTAAGATCCTTCCTGGTAAGCTACCACCTCGTGGTGCTACACTCATTAATAGAAATGGGTTAATCAAGATGTGAGAGTTAGCCAGTAAGAGGCTAAAACTAATGGTCCAGGCAGGGTTTAAAAGAATATAGTTTCCGTGTAATTATTACGGGTATAAAGCTAGCTAGGTGGCGGGACACAGCCCCGCCGCTCATATCACTACACAGGTCTTGGCTGTGTTTATTTTGGTTTTTCACTCACCAAGAGATGAGCCCATTGCATTTAATTCTAGCTAGAGCACAGTTCCTACCTGGAAAGAAAAGCCAGGGAGCAAAGAAGACCCTCAAAAGTCTGTGACACACACATCCCTGAGCATAGCAGCCAAGTGTCAGGCTTCTGCTTCTCAGAACCCAGTCCTGAGAAGATAGACAGTCAGAACTGTGGAAGATGTGTTTCCACGGGTTGCTCCCAGTGATGTCTCCCATCACAGGAAATCCACAGACCATTCTCAGTCCATCCTCCAGGCTGGATCACCTATCACAGCAGGTCACTCCATCATCAATGCAACCATTGCAAGGTTCACAGGACATGCCTGAACCATCTTTTCTGACTACTGTCTTAAGTCCCTGATCTATTGCTGTGAAGAGACATCATGACCAACATAACACTTATAAAAAATTAAAAATTAATGGGAGACTTGCTTACAATTTCAGAATCTAGTCCATTATCATTATATCTGGGAGCATGGCAGCACACAGGCAGGTATGACTCTGGAGAAGAGAGCTTTACATGCTGATCCATAGATAGCAGGGAGAGAGTGAGATTGGGCTTGATATGGGCTTTTAAAACTTCAAAGCCCACCCTAATGACACATTTCCTCCAAAAAAGGTCATACCTACTCCAACAAGGTCACACCTCCTAATCCTCATCCCTTCAAAGAGTTCCACTCCCTCGTGGCTAAACAAAGAGATGCACCTATGGGGATCATACTTATTCAAACTACCACATTCCCCTCCCTCATCCCCATAGGCTTTAAGCCATACCAGAATGCAAAAATGCATTTAGTCCAACTCAAAAGTCCCCACAATCTCTCACAGTCCCAACAATGTTTAAAATTCCAAAGTCCCTTCTGAGACTTATGGCAATCTTTTAACTGTAACTCTTGTAAAAATAAAAACAAAAAAGCAGGTCACATATTTCAACACACAATGGCACAGAAGGTATATTACCATTCCAAAAGGGAAGAAAGGGAGCATAGTGAGGAAATACTGAACCAAAGCAAGCCATAACACCAGCAGGGAAAATTTCAAATTCTGCATCTCCATGCCGGATGTCAAAGCACTCTTCAGATCTCCAACTCTTTTTAGCTTTGCTGACTGCAACATGCTTCTCTCTCAGACTGACTGCAACACTCAGTCTGCAGCTTTCTGTGGCAGCCATCCCACAGCTCTGGCATCTCCAACATCTTTGGGTCTCCAACACAATTCAGGCTTCACTTCCACAGCTTCACACAATGGTGTCTCTGGGCCTCTGCGCAGGGACACCCCCGACATGTGCCTAGCCTCAGTGGCTTTCCTTAACCATGGAGGGAAATTCCACAAATCCTTTTTTTTTTGTATCTTTTACTCTAAAGCCAGAACCATGTGGCTGAAGCTGCCAAGTTCTTCTCCTTGCTGGGTCTGGACACTGTCCTTTCATTATTATATCTAATCATATATCTGCTGTTGATGGTTTCCCTTATTTCTTAAGGTTTCCTTTAATTCATTTTTACCAATTGGAAGCTTGTGGGGTGAGGGCACCACTCCATTTCTCTTAACATCAGGCTTTTCTTTAAATATTTTATTGCCTTGAGCACTGGACTGAACTCCATGACACTTCTGATGCTCCTCATATACACACTTTGCATTTCTTTTTCTTGCTCAGCTTGTTCCTTTTCATTATATGTCCGCATAAGAGTGACCACTAATAACCAGTGACAGAGCCACTACTAGGTAGCTGTCCTGAAATTTCCTCGACAAATGTCATTAATCCAGTAGTCTTCAATTTAGCCTCAAACAGATTTTTAAGACAACAAAAAGCATCCACATTCTTTGCCAAATGTCACAATAATTGTCTCTGGACAATAATTATTCCTGGCCACTGCCAGAATTCTTCCCCTCTGGACTTTCTAAGCTGTGCTCCCGTAGCTCACATTTTTCTCAGTATTACTTTCTGCCAAGCTCCTACTAGGATGGCCCATTAGGCCCTGCTTAAAGCATCCAATCACTTTTCTAGTCCAAAGCCCCAAAGCCCTCGCCTGCTAATCCTTCTAATCCTTTCAAGTAGTGCCATTCCTTGGTGACTATTCAAATACATACATGTGGACCATTCTTATTCAAATTACCACACCTACAAAATCTCATAAAAGGAGCATAGCTCACCATGCAAACTGTTGACCTATAGAACACACTGTGGGAAAGACCTATAAAAGAAGACAGTTGTAAAAATCCGTTTATTAATGAGATTTGGGGTTTTATAAATGTATTTCAATAACTTTAGGAAGTACCCCCCATTATTCCCTTCATTTCTGTCTCAATATGCCAAATACATCCTCAGGCTTTAGGTTGTGCAGTTCAACAGAAACAATAACACGTAAGACTTCTTCCTGCCCTGCCCAAGTTGTTTCTTATACATGCCAGGACTCCTGCCCAAGGGTGGTGCCACCCACAGTGGTCTGGGCCCTCTCACATCAATCATTAATCAAAAAATGCCCTGCAGATTTTCCCATAGGCAAATATGATGAATGCAGTTCTTCAGCTGAACTTTAGTTTTTCTCCTCTTCCCAGACGATGCTAGCGTATGTTGAGTTGACAAAGCAAAACAAATAACAAAACTAATCAACACATCTAATCCCGTCCATGCATACGGTATAATCTTGAGACATGACCCCACTTGCAGTGCTGGCTGCTTTATTCTGCGGCCTCTTTACTACTCCCTGTCTCTTTCCTTCCCTCTCTCCCTATCTCTACATTGCAAGACAAGGAATCATCAGGTATCCAGACCACTAATGTAAAGGTTGGGGACAATCGTCTAGGGATGGAAGGGTGGGACAGGACTTGTGTAGAAATTGGGATGGCCCTGAAACCAGAGAAGGGTGTGCTTGGGGTGGGGTCATGCTCTCACTGTTAACTTGCAAGATGGTGACATGCTGGAAGCTCACCAGTCGGAGGGACAGATCAGGACCTTCTGCTTCACGATGGAAAACTACTGGGTCTTCACAGTTCCTGATGTGTCCTTGGCTATAGGCGGTCCTCCCCAGAGAGGCACAGGGCCTCTTCAATGTGACAAATGAAACAGAATTACAAACTTTATCCCAGGTCCTAGCTAAGAGATGTGGCTGTGCATAGAGAGACGGCTCAGTGATCGAGAACATTTGTTGCTCTTTCAGAAGCCCCAGCACACACATGGTAGCTCACAACCATCCATATCCCCAGTCCCAGGGGATCCAGTAGGCATGCATATAGTGAACATACGTGCATAGCGGCAAAACATTCACATACATAAAGCAAAATACATAAATAAATCTAAAAAAATACTTGACTGCACGCTGAGAATGAGTCTTTCACTGCAGGCTTCATCTTAGAGAGGATCAGTCAGAAGTCCACCCTAGACTAGGATGACAAGTGTGACAACCGGCCAAAACTAGTACCTGTGTGAAGACGTTGCCAATAAAGGACGGTGATGTCAACCCCACGAGTGACAGGTCTTCCCAGGACGGCAGGCTTGAGTTTGGAATGTATGGGAGAGTTGTCGGAATGAGAGAGAGCAAGGACCCTTTCAGAAGAGCAGCTTCTCTGCCTTCGCAGTTCTGCCCAGGGCTCTGTGGGGTAATGGCTTGCGTGGATTGGATGTAGATTTCAGAGTTTGGGTACCAATTAATTACGTAGCCTTTGGAAGCGCATGGGGAACCAGTGGTGCCGCTTAGTCTTCGGGTTGTGGGCATGTCGTCGTTCACCTCTGAAGGACAGATGGGTCCCTGACTACGGCAGGTGCATCTGGAGTTAGTCTAAGCACAGAGAGATGCGGATTTGCCGGTCAAAGTCCCAATAGGAGGGCTTAAAGTGAATAGGAAGTTGTTTTGTGTGTCGGGGTTTTAAATTAAACTTCACTTTCTCAGAAACAAGCAAAACAGTCTAGTAGCCACATTTTAAAAGCAAGAAGAAAGAATAAAGGATCGCGGCCATGGTTCAGTGGCACCGCAATCCCTTTGCATGCTTGAGTCCCTAGGTTCAATCCCAACACTACCCAAAACAAGAGACAGAAATCTGGGTCAAAAAAGTGGGGAAATTAATTTTAATATGTTCTATTCAACTCAATATATTAAAAGTTTACCTTTAAATGTGTAATTGCTATAAAAAACAGTTCAATTAAGTCCCTTGAGCTGGTGCATATTTATAGCTAAAGCTTATCTCAGTTTGGAGCAGACACATTTGAAGTAGTCATTACCCACAGGGCTCCAATGGCTCTCATACTGGACAGCAAAATAACTGGTAATTAAATAGCATACCTTTTACTATAGCGTCCTTATTATTCTTCATCTAAATAGGGGACTAAAATTTGAATTGGAAGTATTCATAAATGAACACTGAAATCATGTCACATTTTCACCTGCGTGTGTGTATGTGCACCACATTCATGCCTGGTATCCTCAGAGGTCAGAAGAAGGGATCAGATCCTCTGCAACTGGAGTTACAGATGGCTGTGAGCTACCATGTGGGTGCTGGGAATCAAGTCTCTGTCCTTTGGAAGAGCAGCCAGTGAGCCATCTCTCCAGCTCCATGTCACATTTTTGAATGCTGTTATTTATGGCAAAAGAAATGGAAAAATAGATATATTCATCAGAAACCACTTAGGAAAGGTTAAACATTTTTAAAGTTAGCTTTTAATATAAAAATCTACTAAAAGATTAACAAATAAACTCGAAATTGAAAGGGCATTAAAAAGATGAAAGTAGAAATCACTGAAATTGAAATAAAATTTACCAAAACATTAAAAGTATTTTCTATGGGTGGTGGGAGTTGCCAATGTTTGCTTTGTCTTTACTTTTCATTTTTCTTCTCTTACCAAAGTTCTTTAAGAAAAATATTACTTCTACATTTAAAATCCTCTTTCTTCTTAAACATCCCCAGAGGATTTTGAAAGAGCATTTATCCTCAAGAGCGATACTTAGTAAAGGTGCAGTAAAATCGAGTCTTAGAATTTATACAAATTGCACACAAGCAGTGTGTGAATTATGTGCCAACTGCACTTCCAGACATTTTTCTGGAAAGTTGCTTCAGGCTAAATCTGTTATGAAAAACTTCCACCCACACATCCAGGACAGAGACAAGGTGAGAAATTAAGGACAGGTATTCTCTCCTTCATGACATGGTCCTTTGTGAGCTGTGACCAGCCTGGCCTTATGGGCCACAAAAGGAAAGACTCAGACCTCCAAGAATGAGTCTGGCTCAGGAGTGCCACAAGTTAGGGCTCTGGATTCGGAAGCCTGAAGGATGGTTTGATTTTATTCCTAGAGGTTTAAAATCTTAGGAGGGTCATAGCACACACTCCCTTGTGACCCCGGAAGCTGAAGCAAGAAGATGAGGAGGTTAAGGCCAAAAGTCTTACCTCAGAATAGAATAGGATGGGATGGGATGGGATGGGATGGAACAGAACGGAACACAACAGAACACAACAGAACAGAAAGAACAGAACACAACAGAACAGAATAGAACAGAACAGAACAGAACAGAATAGAACAGAACAGAACAGAATGCTGTGGGGAAGGAGAAGGAAGAAAGCTAACATTCCTTCCTCAAAGGCTGTTAGTGACAGGTAATTAGGCTTAAGATCCAGTCACTGAACTGTAAACCAAGATTGTTCTATCCAGCAAATATCACTTAAAATTTATGGCTATAGAAGAAGAGTCCTCGTTCTCTTCATTGTATATTTATGATCACTGCTTGTCATATTTGAGCTCTAAGTCCTCCCATCCCCTGACCACTGTAAGGTCATACAATTCAGTAGGCAAAGGTAGGGTTTTAACTCTTTAAAAATTAACTTTTCGACCTAAGAAATGGCTTGGTGGTTAAGAATACTTGCTGCTCTTGGGTAGGACCCACATTTGGGTCCTAGCGCCCACATCCAGCAATTCACAGCCGCTTTTTAACTGTATCTCCAATGAGGGGATCCAGTGCTGCCTTCTAGCTTCCATAGAAATACACACACACA
>NW_004949178.1:679815-681396 GCF_000317375.1 Microtus ochrogaster
AAAGACAAGATCTTCTAAGTAAAGTGGGAACATGGGGACCTTGGGGGAGGGTTGAAGGGGGGACAGGAGAGGCAGGGAGGGGAGCAGAGAAAAATGTAGAGCTCAATAAATATCAATAAAAAAATCTCGAAGACAAAAAAAATCAAACTTAACCTCAATTCAAAGTCTCTGAAGGTATTTTTCTCAAAGAACACTCAGCTAATGATCACAGGTCTACAAAATTCAGATACAAACCTAATGCATTTTGCCTACAAAAAGACCAACTACTGTGATGATGTATTTCCCACTGCCTTAGGGAAGGAGCTCTCTCTCTCGTGTCACTTGAAAAATTGCTACAAACACAGGAAGAGAAGACAAACAGATCATCTACCATACCCGGAATTCAGAGAAATCTCAGTCCATAGATACTTTTCCCAGTTGCTTTAAACCTGTGGTGCAGCACCACTGTGGGGATAGGAGGCAGAGCAAACCCCTTACCTCATGGGGAGAGAGAGAGAGAGAGAGAGCACGCAGAGTCTTGGAATCCCCTTCAAGTACATTCTCCCACACCCACCCATCTCTTAGAGTTTCACTTTCTCCCTACAGTGCTGTGCTCAGGCATAACTTTAGTAAGTAGGCCTTTGGGGGAACATTCTAGATCCAAATTACAGAGACTTCTAATTTCTCATAGCTCGTTAGATGGTAAAGATGTTCCCTACCAGTCATGCCAGGAAGAATTATTGGAAAGTGGCCTTCTTGGGTGTCATAAGATGTCATTTCAGAAAGGTCCTAGCAACTGGTCAGAAACAAAGAAATGCCCCTTCCCCTTCCAGAATCCCCTCAGTGCTATAGCTGGTGACACTTGACCCCATGCCAGTGACAAGTGTAGCCTTGGTACACACGCAGTCTCAAGGGTGGGTTTGGAGAATAAAAGAAATGGGTTTAACAATGAGGACAATCTCTAACCAACTAATGACCTCTTGTTCTGTTTGCTTCACTGTGATGTGTGTGTTTTTTATGTTCATGTTTTTCAAAATATCTCTAGAAGTGGAGACCAAATGCTCTTGAATAACAGTCTTGTACGGGACATTCTATTTGAAAAAAAAAATTCCAGGAGACAGGAATTAGAAAAAAAAAACATTAGAGATATATGTATAACAGGAAGTGGTGTGGCTATTAAAATTACATCAATTACATCACTTGAATTTTAAACCCACTACAATCAGCAGCAAAATAGTTTCAGGACTCAAACCTCAGGTCTCTTAGCTTTAAGATTTGTGCTATCATTAAGGTTTAGATACGAAAATGAACCCCCAAAAGGCTCCTGTGTTGGAGGGTTAGGACTAGATACATCAGTATTCGGGGGGGGGAGGCTTTGTGCCTGGATCACGAGGTCTCTGATTTAATCGATGATTAATCCATTGATGAATTTATAATTTGATGAGATTATTGGGAAGGGGTGGGGGAATTAGATGCTGGAGTCTAATTAGAGGAAGAAGATTGAGGGAATGTCCGAGAGAGATTAATACTTGATGTGGGAGTGATTTCTTATTAATAAAGAAACTGCCTAGGCCCATTTCATAGGCCAACCCTTAGGTAGGC
>NW_004949178.1:684296-687080 GCF_000317375.1 Microtus ochrogaster
ACTCTCTCTGGCCCCTCCTTTTCCCTCTCTTTTTCCTGACTGCTGTGAAGTGAGGACTTGAACTTTCTTCCACAAGCTTTTGGGGCCATGATATCCTGTCCTAGCATGGGCCCACAGCAGGAGCCCACAGCAGGAGCACCAGCCAACTGTGAGCCGAAAGCTCTTATGCTATAGACTGGAAGGACTCTCCGCTTTTCAGGTCCTTTCTCAGTGCTTGTCACAACACTGAAAACATGAACACGGTAACAATATAAATGGTTTTCTTTAATGAAAATGATGCTTCCCTACGAGTGATACTGTCCTGAGTGAGCAGCCTAATGTGAAAGCACCTTAGCATAGTAACTGACCACGAAAGATGCCCAGCGAATTCCGAGTAGATGAATGGCAATCAACACGTAACATTTCCCCTCCCCCTTCCTTCCTCTGGACAGATATAGCTGGAGTGGTTGACAGGCAACTGACAGGAGCAAAAGCTAAATGTTTCTCTTTTTATTGTTCATTGCACTAACTTTTTCTGGGGAAGCATGAAGCATCTGCTGGCTACAGAAAAGATGCCAATGACAGAGGAAAGGAACTGGTCCATTCATTTGCTCATTCCATCTGGTCACCCAATGAGTTTAGTTGGGGTTTCTTACAGGATCGTGAATGAGGTAGTTCCTACAGGAGTATGGGGAACTTGTGGGTGGTTACACCACTGAAGAAAACCTCCTCCACCCCAGCAACTGCTAACAGCTTACAATGTCCCTGAGGAGAAGAGAGCCCTGTGAGCCACTTCGTAAGATGTTTGTGTGTCCTTGTACTCTGCCTCACAGACTTTATAAGCCTTCCTTCCCCACCATGAGGGACTGTTGGCAGCCCTCATCTTGTAAGGGACCTCTGAGTACCATCACACCTGCTCCACTTTCAAGAAAGCAATGGTCAGGTCATTCTTAGAAGACAACACAATTTTCTGAAAATTAGTGAGCAGCGTACAAGACCCAAGAGTTGTTGGTAGAGTAAAACTACAAGAGAGCCAAGAACACACCTCTGGGGGCTAACCATCTTAGAGATGCACACTGGCTCAGAAACTAAAGCAAGAGATTGTAAAAGCTGGAACAACATAAAAGAAGAGTGTCTCTCAAAAATAAAATCAAGGAACACCAAAGTTGTAAACAACATTAAAACTTAGAGATTTCCAGAAAAGTGAAGTTAGAAAAAATGCACCATCTTCAGACACCAGAATTCATGGGAGTTGACAGGATTCATCATAGAGGGGTGAATGGCAGGAGATAGGCTCCTGTGTAGGACGAAGAGTTGGGACCCTTTTGTGTAAGTCCCCAAAGCCTGACTGAACACTCGGCAAGGCGGAATTTGTCATGTGGCATAAGCAGACAGCACAGAGACAGAGTTGCCTTCCTCACAGCCATGACCAGACCTAACGCCCCTTAGAAACTGCTCACACAGGCAGGCTGACACCATATGAATCTTCTTTTACTTTGTGGTCATCCTTTAAGAGCACTTTCATTTAAATCTGAGTGCTGGCCCAATTCCTTCTTTTGTGGTTGGTTTGATCATTAACTTCCATCATCAACTTGACTGGATTTAGAATCACCTAGGTGCTCACACCTCAGGGTGTGTTTGTGAACGCATTTCCAGAGAGTAACTGAGAACCCAAGGCCTATGTGGGTGGTACCATCTCACACGCTGGGAGCCCAGATTGAAGAAAAGGGAAAAAAGAGAAAAACAGATGAAGCCCAGTATCTATCTCCCATTGCTTCCTTATCAGGTGATATGTGAGTGGCCTTACACCCCTACCGCCAGGGACAGGAGCTATTCTGTGTATGTACCTCTGTGGTATGTTGAACCAAACAGTCAAATCATGAACTACAATGAATCTTCCCTCCCTCGAAATGCTTCTTGTCAGGTATCTGGGCAGGGTGACTAGGAAGGTGACCTAGTCAGCTGGTTACCTGACTCCAGGTACTTTCATGGTCATAGAAGTAGAAGCATGAGAAAACTTTAGTTCCAATACAAGAAACCACTAAGAATTTGGTCTAGCTCATCCTAACCCTCAGGTCTAACCCTGAATCAAGACCCAAGGATAGTAAATGAAGAATCCAAACTTCATATCTCAGGTGCTCACCCAAGATACGGAACAGAGAAGGTGAAGGGTGTTTCTCCAAAGCAAGAGCTTTCAGTGGCTGTAATCAGCAGTAAGAACATCCTTTTCCAGAGGATCCAGGCAGTTCCAGCCCAGGGGCCCAATACCCTCTTCTTGCCCTCAGCAGTACTGCACACACAGGGGACACAGACACACCTGCAGACAGAACACCTGTGGTGGCTGTTCTTGGTTGCCAAGGTGACTAATCTGGAACTAACTGGAATCCTAAAATAGGACACACCTGCAAGACACTTTTGCTTAATTTGAAAGACTTTTGGTTAATTTGGAAGATCCACCTCTGGATCTGGATCTTTGGGGTGTGAAGACACACTTTTAATCCAGATCTTTTGAGGTGGGAAGACACACCTCTGACCTGGGTCTTACCTTCGGCTGGAAGCACATATACAAGGTCATGGAAGAAGGAAGCTTTTTATCTTTGTGTGCTTGCTTTCACCTCACTAGCAAGGCCATTCCTTTACTGAAATATGAGCCTACTTCTTGAATATACTGAAGACCAGCTGAGACATCCAGCCTTGTGGACTGAACAGTTACTGGATTCTTGAACTTTCCATGCATAGGCAGCCATTGTTGGATTAGCTGCCTGTAAGTCACTCTAAGAAATCGTGTGTGTGTGTGTGTGTGTG
>NW_004949178.1:687351-698523 GCF_000317375.1 Microtus ochrogaster
ATATATCAGAGTAAGCAAGACAGTGCAGAGAAAGGGTAGGTCTGCTGTGTCCCATCCCTTAACTATTCAGCATGCCTTCTACTTTTAGTATTAAGCCAATCCACTTAATCTGACATGGCTATTTTATTTACAAGTCTGAAAGAGGAACAATCAAATGTCGTGACATTATTGCATTCAGCCCCAAGTCCATACCATTTCAGTTTCAAGTCCTTTTACTTCACAAGTATGCAGCCTATGTCTGAATAATACCTGAAATCCATTCCTCAACAGTGAGTAAGGAAAATAAGAGCAACCTGAACTAAAGTCACTTAGCAAAGGAAAGGAAAGTCAATGAGTAGCAGCCATCACCCCAAAGCAGGGGAAGTGGGAAGTTCTCCTCTTGAAGGGGAAGCAGAATTATTGACCATTCAGTATGGCTATCAGTGGTCCTGTCCACTGGATAGAAGCCTTCTTTCACACACTGTTGTCCCTGGCAAAACCTGGAGGGATATGGGAGAACAGTCCCTTCTAGAGAGCAGATTTCTTCAGTAGACCACTGGCTCATGACTCATTTAATGAGAGGCAGAATCCAAGTCTGCCTTTGAGCCTGAGAAAGCTTAAGAATTCAGTTATCTACCCTAGAAGTTTCACTGGTAATCAAGTCCCCTAAAAGTCTAGTAGGTATCAGAACTTTTTGGTGAGTCATGGGCATTGAACTTAAGTCACCAGGATTGGCAACAAGCCCCTCTACCCAA
This sequence comes from Microtus ochrogaster, assembly GCF_000317375.1. Lineage (NCBI taxonomy): Eukaryota > Metazoa > Chordata > Mammalia > Rodentia > Cricetidae > Microtus > Microtus ochrogaster. The sequence continues at coordinate 688,086 of NW_004949178.1, forward strand.
TGAGCTATCCAGGCAGCCTCCAAGTGTACTCTTTTAAATCTGATTTGAATCAAAAGTCCTTCTTCCTGTCTCATTTTTAGAAACATGAAATAGCTCGCAGTTCTACAGAATGTAGCATTTAATTGAACTTTAAAATTTAAAACCTCTTTCAAGGCTGCTAGACAATGATGTACTTTATAGATAGATTGCCTTGAAATTGAGGTCCTTCAGAGAATGTTATATGGTGCTGAGTGGCAGGAAGAAAGATGAAGGCAAAGTAAGCAATATAGTCAAGAGGTACAGCTTCATGGAAGAGTCCCTGTCAAAGTGACGTCTGAATAAAGACCTGCACGCGGCTGTGGTGGTTTGAAGGACGAAGGCCCCACAAGTGCAAAGGTTTGAATGCTTTAGCCCCAGGTAGTAGAAATGTTTGGGAAGGATTAGAAGGTGTGGCCTTGTTGCAGAAGGCATGGGCTTAAGGTTTCAAAAGTGTATGCCAGGTCTAGTCTTTCTCATTACCTCCAACCTGCTGATAAGATGTAAGCTGTTAGCTATGGCTCCAGGGTCATGCCTGACTGACTGCCTGCCATGCTCCCTGGCAGGATGGTCATGGGCTCACTCTATGAAAATGTAAGCATGCCCCGAATTAAATGCTTTCTTTTATAACCACAGTGTCTCTTCACAGCAATAGAGAAGTAACTAAGACAAGGTAAAGTGAACCGGAGATGTCTGAGGGTAGAATGATTCAGGAAACTGTCCTAATACTGACATCAGACTCACCTGACCAAGAAATAACAGTGAGGACCACATGGTCAAAGTAAGTGAATATGCAGGAGACTAGAGGGAGGAGATACATAATTTAGGTAAATTTTTCCTTATGTGGAGGCATTTAAGCTATTTCCAATATTTTTAATTCATGAATTTATACCTAACACTTCAAAATTGTTTCTTTAGTATGAAAAGACTCTGTCCCTTTCTGAATGGAGAAGGGAGAGTAGTAGATGGGAAAGAGGAGGGAGTGGCAGGAGAGAAGGGAGGGGAAGCTGGTTGGTATGTAAAATAAATGAAAAAATGTTATTTAAATTAAAAAAGAAAGTCAAAAATAAAGATTCTGATAAGTAGAAATCGTAGATTGAATGGATTAGACTTTTTATTCATAATACCAAATTGATTTCCTAAAACACTATTTCAACTTCTACAAAGGTTTGAACGCCCTCATTATGTCCTTCCGCAAAGTTAAGCATCACCTCTGTCCACGATGAGCAAAAGTGGTGGCGCAGAGCTTGAGCTTCCCACACACTGACTGGCCGTTCAGTCTCCTTGTCATGAGCTTAGGAGATGTTGGCTCAAATCCAAGTTCAAAAGACTCAAAAATACCACCCCAAAATATGCCTCTTTGACTTGAGGGTTATTTTGAGCTGACTGCATTAAGAAAAGGTGGACATAAGCGAGGCGGTGGTGGTGCCTGCCTTTAATCCCAGCACTCGAGAGGCAGAGACTGGTGGATCTCTGTGAGGTCAAGGCCAGCCCGGACTACAAGAGCTAGTTCCCGGACTGGCTCCAGAGCTACAGAGAAACCCTGTCTCAAAAAACAAAAAACAAACAAACAAAAAGAAACAAGCAAACAAACAAACAAACTGTGGACACTGGAGAAAGTCTGAAAATTGGCATTTTTAAAGACTTTTTCATTGTCCATGCCCAGTTTTGGCTGCCGTGTTGCTGAGATAATGACAGGAGCAATGGATGTGTTGACTCTAATGCAATGAGACCTGAGATACCGGGGCTGATAAACGAGGTGGACTAAAGTCTCACACCATAGCCAACTTCATTCAGAGCATCAGACAGCTTATACTCTGAGGGTTAAGAGGAGTCACCTGAGTAAAGTGTGCAGTCACAAGGGCAAGCCACACGTGGCGGCGACATGCCTTTCCGCAGAGGCGTATAGACAAATATCAGTAGCCAGTTGTAATGAGTGATCTGAAGTAACTGATTCCTATCTGCTACTCCTGGGAGGGGCACGAAACACACTCCAAGAACAATTCCGTGATTTGAAGAAACTGAGGTCACGGGAATCTAATCTTATTTCCTTGGAGTTTTCTCAGAAGCACTCAGAATTCTCCTCACACGACTTCATTCTTGGACCATATTCCGGCAGAGATGCTATGGTAGAGGAGAGATATCTCATGCCCCCCCCCACGTCTAAACAAAGAACTACAGGGAATTAGTGACAGCTGAGTGAGGGGGAATTAGTTATCCCCAGAGTCCCTGAACTGTTATACAATTCCAAGGAGTCATTAGATCATATACACATAAAGAACACTAAACAGACAAAACAGGTTGTATTTATATATCTGTGTATTTACATATATGTGTAATTGAAGAGACCATGAATCTTAGAGGAAGTGAGGCGGGATACAGGGAATGGATGGGAGGGAGGAAAGAAAAGGGGGGAAATGATGTTATTATGCCTTAATTTTAAAAATGGAAATATACATATTTAATTTTTTAAAAAGACATTTCACCTTTAACCTTTACCAAAAAAAAAAATCTCAGCTTGTACAGCTGTCTCCCCTCTGTGGGCAAATGAGGAGGTCCCAGAGAGGGATAATCTATAGAGAGACGAGACTTACCTGTGGATAAGAGGTCACGCCCTTGCCTGAAGGGTCTTTCTTTACCCTCATCTGTCTTGTCTCCCATAATAGGGTTGTGTAAAGTCTACAGTCAAAGATGATCTTAGCGATTTTACTCTAGACCTTCCCTAATTCCCCTGGATTTTCTCTTACATTAGATACACATGCCACTAAACTTTGTTTGCTTTTCTCATATCAGTCCGTCTTTTTAAACAGGGATTCTTAGCTAAGAACACACCAAGGTTGGGAAGAAAATAATTTTCCTCCTCTATAGTTTCACGCATGCAGTATGTTTATCATTAACTTTTCCCATTATTTATGTTCGCAACAGTAATAGCTTATTAAATTACACACTCTCTTTGCTAGCTTGTTAGAACTCACCTGTCATTTTTACACAATCTTCCAGAATAATCCACAGAAGCAGTCCAGAGCACTGTCTAGTGGTCTGACTACACTTCCAGCCCACCCTTTTCTTTTTTTTCTTATCTTTATGAGCAGCTTTGCTTTTTTGTTTTTTTAATTTTATTGATTTTTATTGAGCTCAACATTTTTCTCTGCTTCCCTCCCTGCCTCTCCCCTCCCCTTCAACCCTCTCCCAAGGTCCCCATGCTCCCAATTTACTTGGGAGATCTTGTCTTTTTCTACTTCCCATGTAGATTAGATATATATATGTCTTAGGGTCCTCATTGTTGTCTAGGTTCTCTGTGATTGTGATTTGTAGGCTGGTTTTCTTTGCTTTATGTTTAAAACCACATGTGAATACACGTGATAATTGTCTTTCTGGGTCTGGGTTACCTCATTCAAAATAATGTTTTCTAGATCCATCCATTTGCCTTCAAAATTCAAGATGTCATTTTTCTGCTGTGTAGTACTCCACTGTATAAATGTACCCGTTTTCCTTATCCATTCTTCCTGACCCACCCTTATCTTATACATCTTTGATGATAAGATATATGAAAATCAGACATTCCTTTTCTGGTAGGCTAATCCAAACTAGTTCAACCCAAGAGAGCTGCCAGAACAGCCACCAAATGAACTGCAACTTTCTCACAATCTGATTCCCATGCTAAGTGATACACCCACCACTAAGATGGCAGGAAACACCAGACCATAAAAGTGCTCCTGGTGGGAGAAGACTGGGGAGGTTTATAGAGGCAGACCAGACAGTCAGACTGAGCCATTTACATATTATCTCCAGTACATTGTCACCATCAAAGAAAGAATTATTTTGCATGAGACAAAGGCAAGCATAACAAGCCAAGCTTGCTCATTTGGGAAAGTGCACACTCCAGAAGGAACCAGAGTTTCCTTAGAGTGCTTAGCAGGCTTTTTTAGTGGGCTTATTAGTGATTCCAAGGCTGTTGTATATGGGTACATAGATTTATTTTTTAGGATTTTATGTATATGTGGGGAGTATGTGCATGTGAGTGTATGTGCCCAGAGAGTCCAGAAGAAGAGGGCATCAGATCCCTCGAGCTAAAGTTACAGGTGGTTGTGAGCCATCTGACGTAGGTCCTGGGAACTAAACTCCCATTGTCTGTGATAGCAGTATAAGCTCCTAATCCCTGAGCTATCTCTTCAGGCTCTACATAGACCCTTATGTTTTGACTACAGTGATTTGACAAGAACAATACTGTTTTTCATGTCAGGACACAGCTAAGAATGGCATGGTGTCTGAAGTTGAGCTGCTCTTCCTTCCATGCAAAGCCTAGGGGGATGGTTGTTGAGCCAGGGTCTGGACATGTGCATAGGTCATAACTCCACTGCTTTCCATTCCTTATGGCTTCTCTCCAGTTCTTCCCTTTGGCCCCTGATGGCTCCTTAGTCAGTCCTTGTCACGAAAGGAAGTAGGAAAGGTCATACCAGAATTCAGAGACATCCAGGAAAATGCAGACTCTGTTCCCTTGTCAGCCTACTGTTACCCATACACCTGTCATTAAACTGTTTACTTTCTCCTATCCATCTGTCCTTATCGGTCCATAGTCCTGTATCTATGACTTCTCAACCTAAAGTGAGTCGAAATTTTCATTCTTATGCGAAGCTTCCTCTTTCCCATGATGTTGACACTCAGAATTAGGGATTTGTTGGCTTTATGGAAAAAACCACCTTTCTGCTCCCTCTCTCTGGGGCTGGGGGAGGTGGGGCTGGGGGGCAGGTGGCCAAAAAAGTTTTTGGTAAATATTCTGCTTAGTATCTCATCGTGGCCCTGATGGGAGTCTCCAGCCAGAATCAGGCTTATACAGCAAGACTGGACTGTATGTATCATCTCTCCGTTCATGCTGGTTCCTCCTTCTGACGGGACTGTGTGTATGTATCGTCTCTCCAATCAGGCTGGCTCCTCCTTCTGACAGGACTCACCAGCACTCAGTTCCTTCCTCCTTCAAGTTCTAATGTGTTTGCTGTTCAGCTCATTCCACTAAGTTACAGAGTCTTCCTTATTTAATGTGACTTCCCCCACAAAAGCCAGAGGTTTGTTTCTATGGTGACGGTAGAGAAAGTCCAGGCGAAGCTGTGGCAGCTGGTATTCCCTCACTCTGAGAGCTCATCAAGCTGATTGATAGAGAAGGTAGAGATCCTGAGAGAGCCAAGCAGAGGTCAAAACTTTGCCGTAAAGTTGTCAGGAAGGAAGCCCAGGCGTGAAATTTTCACACCTATCCAACATCAACTTGACACGTTCATGATGTTTTCCGTGTACAACCTCAGGTATCTGATCTGAGACAACTTGCTGAACTGCATTGCTGTGGAAGCAGAATTTCGTGTGGCAGCTATGAAGTGATAAGGGACTGCAGGAGAGTCTGCTTGTTTAGAAATGGAGGGACAAGCACCTCCTCCTGCGAAAGCCAACAGTGGGAAGGGCAAAGACTAACAGCGTAATTAATGAAAAAAATGTTTCTTCTGCAAGACTGCAGAGTTGGTTTGTGTTTGGCCCTGAGTGTGATGAATAGCACCATGGTGTAATTTTCATAAAGATAACATTGTCTACTTCATACACGCATAAGATGGGCAGGTGTCAATGTTTTACTGGCCCGTTCACCAGTGAGTGAACAAAAATGATGTTACAACAGATTTAAAAGTGTTTGAAAGACGAAGTATTTATAGAGATTGTTGAATGAGATTGTGAGGTCGGACACAAAACTGGTTGATGTCCATTATAAAGCAAACCATAATCTTAGGTGTCCTTCATCCTAGTAGGGAGAAGGTATTTGCATTGAAAAAAAACAAAACAACATACACACACATGTACACACACACACACACACACACACACACACACACAAGCATGCACACAACATTGCCCAGGGAATTAGAAAGTCAATCCCAACACCACACTACAAATGCCCTGTTCTCTCTTTGGCCTACTTCTAAATTCCAATACCTTCCCTGGCTTAGAGTAAACACAGTTCTATAAAGCAAAGGGGAACAGAGACACACACAAAGTCATGAGAACCCATGCGTCCTTCCTGATTCAGGAGAGGAATGGCAGCCAAGAGCTTCCCAAACCAGGGGAGCTGGTGTTTTACAGAGCTGCCCTCGTGATCACTTTCTCCCATCACCAAAGAGAGCAGGGGAACATGGGTGCCAAGAGGGAGAAGCAATCAGTGAACACCTTTGCTCTCTCAGACACCAGGAAGGAAAACCCTGAGTGGAACAGCTGCTCCAGGGAAGGAGAGGAACAGGCTTTCTCACACTACCAGCCCCCAATTGTGACACGGAGACTTACTATTAGTTTGAATGCTCAGCCTTATCTTATGCTTGTCCCACTAACTCTTATAACTTAATTTAACCTTTTTCTCTTCATCTACATTTTTCCTCGGGTTATTTTTTTTAACCTTTCTTTCATTTTGTATGTCCTACTTTATCTGCTTTTTCTGTGTCTAGTTGGCTGGCAGCTACCTGGCTGGCTTACCCCAGGTGTCTCCCTCTTCCTCTCTTCTTGAGCCTAGTTTCCTTATCCTACTTATTATCTCTGCCTGCCTATCCCTCTCCTGCCTAGCTATTGGCCATTCATCATTTTATTAGACCAATCAGGTGCCTTAGGCAGGCAAGGTAAAAACAGCAACACAGCTCTACATAGTTAAACAAATGCAGCATAAACAAATGTAACAACACATCTTTACATAGTTAAACAATTATTCTGCAACACAAACAAATGTAGCACATCTTTACACTAGCTAAAGTAATATTCCACAACAAAGGGCTCTACAGCTAACAGCACAGTCCTAAGCAAAAAGATAGCATCGAAAGGCCCTGAATTGTTCAAATGGATAAATGGTTTGTTGTTGAGGCCTCTGATTCTGATATAGCAGGTCATTGACTCTGACTTACTTTTACCACTGGGAGTATTGAAGATGCAAAAAGAAGAAATGGCTGCCAGGTACTGTCTTTCCAAAAGGGAACAGAGGAAAAGAATAGCAGATCCTAAATTAGCTTAAAAGCCAGCAAGACAAATAACATTATTGAATCTCAAGAATCCATAGGGTCTCACCGAGTATACAGACCACTCTCTTGAGGGCAGGCTTCACTTTTGAGGGCAGACACCACTCTTGAGGGCAGACACCACTCTTGAGGGCAGACCCCACTCTTGAGGGCAAATACCACTTTTGAGGGAAGGCCCCCCTGCCAGCAGTAGGTGACCATCACATAATGAATTGAATGGCATTTTTGGAGGTTGTCGTTGTTGTTTTTCCTAATCTTATAGGTTTTTTTGCATACATATATTATGGTTTCAGGTTTTATGTTTTTATGGGATTTCTGTGTATACAAATATGTATAGAAATATATATATATTCTTTTGTTTTTCCCTTGACTCTTTTCCTTCTCTTTGTTTGTTCTGTCATATTCCATTTTATCTGCTTTCATTTTATATTCTTATCATTTTCTAGATTATTTTATTATTTATTTCTCTCTCTAATGAGAGAGAGAGAGAGAAAGGGCATGGATTTGAATGGAGGAGAGGTAGGAAGGATCTGGGAGGAGCTGGGGGAGGAAAAACCATAATTAGAATTTATTGTATAAGAAACTATTTTCAATAAAAGAAAATTAGAGAAAAAAGAATGTATGGGGCCACATATGGGGCAGTAAAGTTCAAAGGTTCCTTGACCCATCCCTAAAAACTGTATATCCACAGGGGTCTATGATGGAAACGACAGCCTTGATCTCCAAGTGTAGGCAGGGTTTTTTTTTTAATCGGGACTGCTGGTCAGCTCTATCCCACCAGCCAGTTCCCAATAACCACAAAGATACTTATTATTAAATATAAATGCTCAGTCAATAGCTTAGGTTTGTTACTAACTAGCTCTTACAACTTAAGTTAACCCATATTTCTTTTCTTTTTGGTTTTTCAAGTCAAGGTTTTTCTGTAGCTTTGGAGCCAGTCCTGAAACTCATTCTGTAAACCAGGCTGGCCTCATACTCAGAGTTCTGGGAGCCCGTATTTCTTATCTACACTCTACCAAGTGGAGGTACCATTTTTCAGCACTGTATATTCATCTCCTACTACCTCTATGTCTGGTTGACAACTCTATCCCTCTGCTCCCTTATTGTCTGCAGCTCCCACCTGACCTCTACCTGTCTAGTTATTGGCCATTTAGCCTTTTATTAAATGAATCAGAAGGCACTTTGGCAAAGACACATCTTCACAGTATACATTGTTCCACAGCAGCCAAGGTTCCTTTATGTCATTGTTCTGGTCTTGATGAAGAGCATCTGGTATCCTATGCACATCAACTCCTGGTTGGCCTGATACTTGGGCATGTTGTCATTGCTTGCTCTCCCCTTAAACGTCCTTTCTCACACCTCAGCCAGGCTGAAATGTCCCACTTCTTTATGCTTTGAGTCTCTTAAAATTATAAGTTCCACTGTGGTTTGTTTTTCTCTTCTTGCATATTATCATAAGCAGTCAAAAGAAGCCATACCTTAGGAACTTTGTCTAGAGATGTCTTTTGCCAAATGTCCAAGTTCATTTCTCCTGAGTTCTGTCTTCCACAAAGCATTAGGACATGGATACATTTCAACCAAGTTTTTTGCCATTTTAAGCACAAGTAGGTTTTCCTCCATTTTAAAAAAATGATGCTCTTAATTCACATCTGAGGTGTGGGACACTTTTCCTGGGGAGAAGCAAGCAAACGTATATTCACCCCAGATAACGAACTGACCACAGAACAAAGTGCAGATATCACCAAAGTTTATTGGGGTTATTTATAGAATATAAGTGAGGGGTTACCACAGGAGCAGAAATGCCTCAAAGACCACAGCATTACCAAAAACCACCCAGCACAGGTGACAGTTCACACAAGCTGGAGCACACTGCACAGCCTGCGGGCAGCTCAACAGGTGGAGAATGCCTTTTCTAGGTGGCTCAGTTCATCCCACCCTCTTCCATATAGCTTAGTTACTGTGAGAGAGACTTTCAGCAGCCTTTTCTGTTTACATACTCTTGGTGGTGGGGGTGAATCTGGTCAGTTCCAGGGGCTTCCTGGGGATATTTTTTAGTTGTAAGTTTTAACAAGCTTCCCGGCAGGATGAAATGCTTCACACACACACACTCACCCTACACACACCACACACACACACACTTAGAATGCCTCTCTCTCTCACACACACACACACACACACCACTTGGAATGCTTCACAGACACACATACACCCTACACACACTTAGAATGCTTCTCTCTCTCTCTCTCTCTCTCTCTCTCTCTCTCTCTCTCTCTCCCCCATTCTGTAGGCTGTAGTTTTGTCTCTTTGACGGTGTCCTTTGCTTTACAGAAGCTTTTCAGTTTCAGGAGGTCCCATTTATTATGTTTCTCTTAGTGTCTGTGCTGCTCGGGTTCTATTTAGGAAGTGGTTCCCTGTGCCAATGCATTCAAGTATACTTCCCACTTTCTCTTCTGTAAGGTTCAGTGTGGCTGACTTTATATTGAGGTCTTTTATCCATTTGGACTTGAGTTTTGTGCATGGTGATAGATATGGGTCTATTTTCATTCTTCTACATGTTGATATCCAGTTATGCCAGCACCACTTGTTAAATATGCTTTCTTTTTTTCCATTTAATATTTTTTGCTTCCTTGTCAAAGATCAGGTGTTCGAAGATGTGTGGATTGATATCTGGGTCTTTTCTTCGTTTCCATTGGTCCTCCTGTCTGTTCTTATGCCAATACCAGGCTGTTTTCAGTACTGTAGCTCTGTAGTAGAGTTTGAAGTCAGGGATTGTAATACCTTCAGAAGTTCTTCTCTTGTACAGGATTGTTTTGTCTATCCTGGGCTCTTTGCTTTTCCAAATGAAGTTGAGTACCATTCTTTTGAGGTCTGTAGAGAATTTTGTTGGGATTTTGATGGGCATTGCGTTGAATCTGTAGATTGCTTTCAGTAAGATTGCCATTTTTACTATGTTAATTCTGCCTACGCAGAGCATGGGAGATCTTTCCACTTTCTGGTGTCTTCTTCAATTTCTTTCTTCAAAGATTTAAAGTTCTCGTCATACAAGTCTTCGACTTGTTTGGTTAGAATTACTCCAAGATATTTTATGCTATTTGTGACTATTGTGAAGGGTGTTAATTCTCTGATTTCTTCCCCAGCCATTTAATCATCTGTGTACAGGAGGACTACTGATTTTTTTTAGTTAATTTTGTATCCTGCTACATTGCTGAAAGTGTTTATGAGTTGTAGAAGTTCCTTGGTAGAATTTTTGGGATCACTAATGTAAACTATCATATCAGCAGCAGCAAACAGTGAGAGTTTGACTTCTTCTTTCCCAATTTGTATCCCCTTGATCCACTTTTGGTGTCTTATTGCTCTAGTTAGGACCTCAAGAACTATATTGAATAGATATG
>NW_004949178.1:700013-717183 GCF_000317375.1 Microtus ochrogaster
TAGTTCTCTTAGGTGAGTTTTCTGTTTGTTCTAAAGTTTTCAAATGTTCTGTTAATTCACTAGTGTGGGATTTTTCCAGCTTCTTTATGTAGGTGTTTAGTGCTATGAACTTGCCTCTTAACACTGCTTTCATTGTGTCCCATAAATTTGGATATGTTGTGTGGTCATTTTTATTGAATTTTAGGAAGTCTTTAATTTCTCCCTTTATTTCTTCCTTTACCATTGATGATTCAGGTGGGCATTTTTTAATTTCCATGTGTTTGTGGGTTTTCTGGAATTAGTATTGCTGTTGACTTCTAGTTTTATACCATGGTAATATCATGAGGTGCATTGGGTTATTCCAATTTTTTTTTATTTGTTGAGGTTTGTTTTATTACCTAGTATGTGGTCCATTTTTAAGAAGGTTCCATGAGGTGCTGAGAAGAAGGTATATTCTTTTCTGTTTGGATGGAATGTTCTATAGATGTCTGTTGAGTCCATTTGCGTCATAACATCTGTTAGTTCTCTTATTTCTCTGTTCATTTTTTTTTTGTCTGATTGACCTGTCCAGTGATGAGAGAGGAGTGTTGACATCTCCCACTATTAGTGTGTGGGGTTTAATGCATGATTTAAGCTCTAGAAGTGTTTTTTTTTCACATTTGAGGGTGCCCTTATATTTGGGGCATAAATGTTCAATATTGAAATTTCCTCTTGATGTATTTTTCCTATGACTAATATGAAATGACCTTCTTTGTCTCTTTAGACTGATTTTTAGCTGGAAGTCTATTTTGTTAGATATTAGGATAGCTACACCTCCTTGTTTCTTAGGTCTTTTTGATTAGTATATTTTTTCCCAACCTTTTACTCTGAGATGATGTCTGTCTTTGAGGTTGAGATGTGTTTCTTGTATGCAGAAGGATGGATTCTATTTTCGTAACCAATCTGTTAGCCTGTGCCTTTTTATAAGTGAGATGAGTCCATTTATATTAAGGGATATTAATGACCAGTGATTGCTATCTCCTGGTAATCTAATTTTCATGGTTGGTGATGTTAATTTATGCATTTGGGATTTGCTGTTATGAGATCATCAATTGTTTGTGTTTTTATTGGTGTAGCCATCTTCTTAGGGTTGGAGTTTTCCTTCTAGTATTTTGTGTAGGGCTGGGTTTTTGGCTAGGTATTGATGAAATCTAGATTTGACTTGGAATGTCTTGTTTTGTCCTTCTATGGTGATTGACAGTTTTGCTGGGTATAGTAGCCTGGGCTGGCATCCATGGTCTCTTAATGTCTGCATAATGCTTGACCACGACCTTCTGGCTTTCATTGTCTCCAATGAGAATTCAGGTGTAATTCTGATAGGTTTACCTTTATATGTTACTTGGCCCTTTTCCTTTGCAGCTCTTAATATTTTTTCTTTACTCTGTATGTTTAGTGTTTTGATTATTATGTGGTGAGAGGACTTGTTTTTTGGATCCAGTGTATTTGGTGTTCTGTAAGCTTCATGTATTTTCATAGGAATATCTTTCTGTAGGTAGGGAAAGTTTTCTTCTATGATTTTCTTAAATAAATTTTCTGTGCCTTTGAGTTGAAGTTTCTCTCCTTCTTCTATACCTATTATTCTAAGATTTGGCCTTTTCATGGTGTCCCATATTTCCTGGATATTTTGGGTTAAGCTTTTGTGAGATTTAATGTTTTCTTTACCTGATGTATCTTCAGCGCTTGAGATTCTCTCTTACATCTCTTGTATTCTGCTGTTCATGCTTGCATTTGTGGTTCCAAATCTTTTTTCTCATGATTTCTGTTTCTGTAATTCCTTAGGTTTATGTTTTCTTTATTGGTTCTATTTCAGTTTTCAAGTCCTGAATACTTTCTTTTATATGTTTGATTTCTTTTTCTTGGTTTTCTTTAAGTGATTTGTTGATATCTTTCAATTATTTGTCTGTCTTTTCATCAATTTCTTAAAGGGAATTTCTCATTTCATCTTTAAGAATTTCAAACATTCTCTTGGAGTTATTTTTTTAGGTCATTTTCTTCTGGTTCATCCATATTTGGTTTTTCAGGTCTTGCTGTTGTAGGGTCTTTAGGTTTTGCTGGTATTGTGTTGCTCTTTGTGGTGTAGCAGGTGATTTTACCTTTTCTACTCATCTTTTCCTCTAATAGATGTGGTTGGGGCTTTCTGAGATTCTGTTGAATAATCTTCTAGGTGCCAGTGAATTCAAGGCTCAGATGGTTGTTCCTCATGGTACATTCAGTGTCACAGTTCTAGTTACCAGGTTGGTTACTCCTGTTCCTGGAGATAGCCCAGTGTTCCTGTATTTTGCGCTGCTCCCTTGCAGCTTGCTGTCTCGGGCATACTTTGGCCTAGATTTCTGGCTTTGATCTGTTTCTGTAAATCCTGGTCTGAATCCCCTCCTACAGAAGTCCCTGGCTTGGAGTTGAAAATGTTCCTGTGGAGATCACTGACTCTTGATCTGGTCGCTGGCTCAGTCCAGGTCTGCCAGTGTCCCAGGACTGAGTTGTCTTCCGGGACTGGATTTGCTCCTCCCAGTGGAGCTTGTTTCCTCAGGCCCTCTCTGTCCTAGGTACGAAGCTTCCCTTCTTATGAGCCTTGGTCACCCTTTAGGTACAGCCTCTGACAGCTGTGCCGTTTCAAAGCCCCTTCCAGAATCTTAGCTATGAGGCTTCTGAGTGTCAGCTGCTACCCTGAACCTTTTTTTAAATTAAAAAGTTAAAGAACCTCCTGTAAGTCCCCTTCTCTGGCCTCCACCTTTGGAGGCCCCATCCCTGTGCCCGCCAAACCTTGACCCCTCCCTCGAGGAGGGGCAAGACAGCCCGCCCAAACCTTGACCACTCCCCTAGTCTATTTAAATTGCTCCCCGGAAAGTCCGGATTAAGGAATCCCATTAAACCTGGATATTCTTTAATTCAGCTTGTTGTGATTTGGCTTGATTGGGATTTTTGCATTGGCAGAGAGCTCTTGTTAGGAAAAATTCCTAACACCTCCTAATTTGTTAGTCAATGCCAACTGGTCAACCCTGAAATCATATACATATAAGTAACATTACAGGACTGAACAGGTTGTAATTATGTATTTAGAAGTGTGGACATGTGTGTGTAACAATATTAAAAGGAAAGAGGTCATGAGTTTGAGGAAAGAAAAGAAAGGGGGAAGTGATATAGTTATATTTCAATTTTAAGATAAAAAAAGAATTTTCTAGAAATCGTAAAGTGCTGCCAGATGACTCCCCTAAGAAGACAACCACGACATAAGAAAACACTACAAAGGACAACAATCTGAAAGCTACTAAATAAATGAGAAGCCCGGCAATGAAAGAGACAGAAGAACCTAACCCCTGAAGCCTGAATGTATAAACGGACCAGACTCAGTGAAACTCAGCTAAAAGAAAGAGATGTGACTTGAGGCCAGACATGAAAACAACAAAAGACATGGGGAGGCAGTAACTGCTTCATGATGTTATGGGGGGGAGGGGGTGGGACTGGTTCATGATGCTATGGGGGGGGCGGGAACTGCTTCATGATTCTATGGGGGCGGAGCACTGCTTCATGATGTTATGGGGGGAAGGGGTGGGATTGGTTCATGATGCTGTGGGGGGGGCGCGGGAACTGCTTCATGATTCTATGGGGGTGGAGCACTGCTTCATGATGTTATGGGGGCAGGGACCATTTCGTGATGCTATGGGGGGCAGGGACTGTTTTATGATGTTGTGTGGGGGCAGGGACTGCCCCATGATGTTTGTCCAGACAAGGAACTTTCTGGATATGATCGCAAAAACAAGTGGGGAGCCAGATCTACCCGAGACTTCCTCAGAGGCCCAGATGAAAGGACAAAGGGAACTTCAGTCCTGTGTCCTTGTCCAGGGGTAGACTTGGAGAGGTCTTGTTAGGGCTGGAGCCAGCGCCTCATAGGAGTCAAGGCTGAAGTTTCTGGGGATCCAACTCTTCCCTCTGAGCTGCCTAGACCCCTGCTTTGACAGTTCCACAGTCATGACAGGCTGCAGAAGAGACCCAGCAGGATGCAGGCCTCTGATTCAGCAGGATATGACAGGATGTGTTGTGCCCCTAACCTGATACAGTGCCCCTGTTCTTGCCCTTGTTGCTAACAAGAAACTCAGAGATACCTCCTGTATGGTAGGGAACCAATCAGAAGTTAAGTTAGCAGGCTCTGAATGCCCTTTCCTGATAAAGGTGGAGTGTAGTAACCATGGCAACCGCCCAAGAGATAGCAACCTCCCTGCAACCGCAGCTAACCAATTAAAGAACAGGTGGCCCCAGCAGAGGTACACCAATCCTGAGTCTGTTCCTGTGCTGTCTGTAGCCCCCTAGACCCCCTTGCTTTTACCCACAATATATACCCTGCCCCAGCACTGCTCGGGGTCTCTCCTACTCCACCGCCCTGTCAGATGGACAAGAGACCTGGGTTTGAACTCACAATTAAAAGACTCTTTGCTTTTTCATTGGATCTGGTCTCTTGGTGGTCTTTAGGGGTCTGGACTCTGGGTACAATAGTTATCAGTCCTCAGGCAGCTGTATCTGGGTACCCACGTTCTCTTTACCAACACTGTCTGACTCGGCTCTCTGCTGACCTTGCCCGTTCCCCCCTGTAAACATCATTGCGATGCTGTACTTCCTAATGAACTTGTTTGACATAAACCATGATTTACACAAGACCTCCTGGTCCCTGCTACAGCTTCCGTCATCTTCACTTCTTGTCCTCTGTCCTTGCACTCAGCACCTCACCACTCAGGACCCTGATTCCTAAAAATTCAGTTCAAACGCATGGATAAAAGTGAGAGTTAGCAAATGAGATTAAAGAATGAAAAGCTTCACAGCAATAGAAACAATCAAAAGAGAAACAAGACAGTCTACCAAAGTGGGGAAAGGTGCTTAACATCTTCATATGTGACAGTGGCCCGTCACCTTCCCTAGTGACATCATAGCCATCTTAGTATGTCAGGTGTACTCTACGTCCGCACTACAGCAAAGTCACCTAAGAGCATATTCCTTACACTGTGTCCTTACCCGCAAGTGATACATGACTACTCTTGAAAACTATGCTTCTGACAGGGAATTAATACCCAGGAAAAAAAATAAAAACACTTTGTGGCAAAATAAGAAATCTTATTGAAGAACCACAGTGGCTGGGTGCTGTTGGCACACGCCTTTAATCTCAGGAGTCAAGAGGCAGAGGCAGGTGGATCTCTGGGAGTTTGAGCCCAGCCTGATCTATAAAGTGAGTTCTAGGACAGTCAGAGCTACACAGAAAACCCTGTCTTGAAAAATCAAAACCAAACAAAAAGAATGGGCCAAAGCATGCATAAGTCCGAGCCAGCAAGGCAGGTCCCAGCACTGACAGAGGACAGTGGACACAAGCTCCCTTCCCTAACCAAGATGCTAGCTCCAAATGATGGCCATTTGCAAAGGAAAAAATTGATTATCTTTCAGTGTTGTCTCACTTAAGTATTGGTACACAAACCACATTCAAGGGAGGCCCAATGCTCAGCTGTAGATGGCCAACACAAAACAAACTTGGTGCTATTTTTGTAGACTTTTTGTCATATATTGCTTTTTAAAAAAAATCTTATGGTTTCCAATTTTGTAGGTTTCATATGTGTGTGTGTGTTTCTTGTGTTTTGTTTTTGTTTTTCTAGTTTGTTTATTTTTCTTATTTGTATGTTTCCTGAAGAGAAAGAAGGCACGAAGTTGGAAGTGTGTGAAGGTAGGGAGGATGTGGGAGGAATGAAGGAGAGTAAAGTGTGATCAGAATATATTATATGAAAAAGTTATCTTCAATTGAAAAATTAAGTTAATTTAAAAAAAAAGTGGACCAAATAAACCTTCATATGTTGCAGGAGGTCCTTCCGCTCCTCCAGCCAATAGCCGCTGAGATACCAGCCCATTGGGGGGTGGTCTCTCCCTTTAAAAAAGCGGTCACTTCCCTCCTCATGCTCTCTTACTTCCTGCTCTGCTTCCGGCGACTAGACTCCTTCCTGATTGCGCAGAGGGCTGTTGTCTGGGACGGTGATCTGTAAGTTTTTTCCCCTTTAAATAAATAGCACCTTATTAATCATAATTCCAAACTGCTGTGGGATTGTTTGTGACTTACGCCTTCATTCATAGACATGTCTCAAGCTAGTCGTTGGGAAAATGCACATCCAGCCCCTGATGCGATGCCATATGAGTCTAGTTAGGGAGGCTACGTCAAAAGACAAAGATAAGTGCCAACAAGGACGTGGGGAAGCACTACTGGCGGGAATGTACTGAAGCATACAACTATGGAGAACTGTATGGTAGTTCTGTGAGAAAAAACAAAACATGAGTACTTACCATACCACCTAGTAATTCCACGGCTGAGCATAGAGCCAAAGAGAACAAAATCAGTACACTAAAGATTGTCTGTATGCCCAGCCTATTTCGGAACTGTTCCAAAGAGCTCAGGTGTGTAAATCAACCTGGGGACCCACTGATGGGTGAGTGGAGGAAGAATATCACACACTGTTTAGCTATGAACTGTGAACTCCTGCCGTATGCAACGCCGTGAAGAGAACTAAAGGACATTGTGTTGGCTGAAAGGAGCCAGACAAACAGAAGCAAATCCAGAAGTATCCAAACAGATTTATTCCCAATGAGAACATTAAACACCTGCCTTCCTTCACCGTTGTTAAGTACACGTTTCCTACATGACCCGGACCCCAAGCACACACTAAGGCTCTTCACCTACATCCCACCGAGCCCTCTGCTTTCTGCTTGAGGACCTCAGCTCCGTCTCTAAGTCACGCTGTGTCTTCACACTCTAGGGGAGAAGCCAGCTACTGTGATGTTCTCCCCGGTGATGTAGCTGGCATCTGAGGAGCATAGGAAAGATACGATCCCGGCGCAGTCTTCTGGCTCCCCTAACCTGAAGGAAAGAAGAGATAAGGTCACAGGAGACACTGAACTCTGATCTGGACTTCCACAGTCTGGGACGGGCACCTAGCATTCGTCAAGCTCAGTCAGAGGTGATGGCTGTTGGACTCATATCTGCCCTCCTGCCCCCAACCCAGGACTCCCGAAAGGGGAAGCAGCTGGCAGAGTGGAAGAAAAATAGCCACAAGGTCTTTTTCACCTTGAAATATAATTTTCCCTAAAACTAAACATAGAGCGAAAAAGCCCAGAGCCCTACCTACCGCTGCAATCCATAGATTTTATTCATGTCAGGCAGCATGTCCATCATTGCTTTCTCCTGGGAAGAGATTTCAAAGCCAGTGTGAGGCAGAGGACTGCTGATACAATGGCGTGGGAAGAGCATCGTGGCTGACCCACACCTCTGTGGGAGCCTGAGATGAACACTAGTCTGCTCAAAGAAGACGGGGAGCCTCACGCGTCTGCAGAAGAGTAAGGGGTTGCTGCCCAAACTCTGACCCTAGGAGGGGGCTCTGGCTGCATGTCCAGGCTCTGTGGGCCTCCATTCAGATGGAAGGCTGAAAAGGGACCAGAAGGCATATGGAGAAGGGGGGGGGGATTGAGAGCAGGAGGCATTTACCACTTTCTCCCCTAGGCCAAAGTCAGTCCTGATAATTCCTGGCGCTATGCAGTTCACGCGGATGCCTTTTGGAGCCAGCTCCACAGCCAGAGACTTGCAGAGGCCCAACAGGGCTGTCTTACTGGTGTTGTAGACGCCCAGTTTCTGAGAAGCAAAGAAGGAGGCAGGGAATCAATATGGTATCAAGGAACACAGGGTATGAAGGTGTGCTGGACTGCGGGCCTGAACAGATGCTCCCCTTGTTCCTCACCACCCCCACAGGAGTTTTCAGGGAGTCAGGTCCTTCTCTGTGTCACCCAGTTGCTGTCATGTTCTCCAAGCTTGACACAGGAAACACTACACTTATCCTTTGGAAGTCAATCAGGAATCTGGGATTGGGAGATAGAGGGCCCTGTCTTGCCAGGAAACAAACTGGCATCACTTAGAGACAAATGGCAGATTTTGCCCCTTAAGGGCAAACTGAGATAATAATATCTGATCTGAAGCATTCACGGTGCCACGCTTTGGGGGTACATATTGAACAACTTCTTCTTCTTCTTCTTCTTCTTCTTCTTCTTCTTCTTCTTCTTCTTCTTCTTCTTCTTCTTCTTTCCTTCTTCTTTTTAAATCTAGAATCACCCATCAGTTCCCCCACTTCCCACTGCAAGGCTTGACAAGAGTCAAGGCAGCTGGACCTCAGCAGGTGGGCCAGAGGCTGCCGTACTCACCGGCATTGGCAAATAAGATACTACGGAGGACACCAGAACAACAGAGCTTCCCCTTGAGGAGAAAGGAACATGAAGTGAAATTAGAGACTCATTCAATTAAAAGCGACAGAAAACTGTGCTTTCACACAAAGAGGAAACAGCTCAGAGTTCACGGTGAAAATGCATGGCCCCCATCACCACCCCTCATGCACTCACGCCCTCTTCTCCATGTGGGGCAGCAACTGGCTTAGCAACAGAGCTGGAGACTTCACATTGACATCCAGGATCTGAAATCCCAAATAACACAAAGGTTGGACTGAGAGATGAACACCATTGTCTGGGGCCTATGGTCCGGGCACTAGAACAGAACAAAACTCCGTAGGTATGGTGGGTAGCTGAGATGCTGAGTCCTTTTACTGTGTGTGAGGGTGTCTTAGTCAGGGTTTTATTGCTGTGAAGAAACACCATGACCAAAAAACAAGTTGGGGAGGAAACCGCTTATTTGACTTACATTTCCACATTACTATGCATCATTGAAAGAAGTCGGGACAGGAACTCAAGCAGGGCAGGAACCTAGAGGCAGGAGCTGATGCAGAGGCCATGGAGAAGTGCTGCACCCCATGGGTAGCTCATCCTGTTTCCTTATGGAACCCAGGACCACCAGCCCAGGAGGGATTGCATCACCCACAATGGGCTGGACCCTGACCCATCAATAACTGATTAAGAAAATGCCTTACAGCTGGATCTTATGGAAGTGTTTCCTCAAATAGGGCTCCTCACCCTCTGACAACTCTAGTTTGTATGTCAGATTGACATAGACCAGCCAGCACAGAGGGTCAGAGTTTGTCAGGGGCAGACATACTTCTGAGGCCCCAAGTTCCCCAGGCCTCAGAAAATTACCATACTCAGCTCCCAGACAACCTCCATTACAATCTTCCAGAGGTAAGGCCAGGAAGCATGGGGAAGAAAAGGAGAACTTGGTTATCAATGACTGACTGGAAGGAGGAGCATGGGTAAGAGAAAAGAAATCTGTACTCGGCACCTAATCTACCTCATGAAGGGTTTAGAATGGGGGCTGGTGATGCTCGTCATGTATGTGCTATTGTGGATACGATTTTGGTTGGGTTAGGTTGAGTTAAGCATTTATGCAATGTTGGGCATCAAATCCGGGTCATCTTTTAAAAAAAAAAAGAGCTGGAAAAGTCTGAATGTGGTGGATGGGTGAGGTAGAGGAACTGGAAGGTAGATCAAGGAGGCCGTGGAACTTGAGAACCAGAGGAAAAGTGAGACACAATCTACCAAGAGAAAATGTAGGGGTGGCCAAGGAAAGAAGAGCCACAGAAAGAAATGGTACACTCAGATCACAGGCCCATTCCCTGCCCCCAGGGACAGGAGGGGGCTCAGATCTGACTAGTCATAGGCAGGCTCATCAGGAAAACAGGGCTGGGGGTCTGCAGAGGCAGGGGGAGCTTCCTGACTTCCCAGTGGCTTCCAACTGAGACGGCAGAGCTAGGGAAGAACCCCATCTGTCGGTTTCTGTGGCTCTTTAGAACAGCCAGACTGAAGGTTCACCGAGGTTCCAATGAATCCAGATTGTGACAGTTTCATAAACCTGAGTCAGAGGGCTCTGCCATAGCCAGACCCCCAAAATAATGTTTCTGGCAACTCAGGACTTAGTAGCAGTGACCCACACAAGGAGAAGAAACACAGAAGCTACAGAAACCTGGCAGAGACTGGGCATGGACAACACCCATTGAACTGAATTATGCAAAGTCCGGCTCAGAGAAGCCCCATCTCCATCCATCAGTACCAGTGTAGACACAGCTGTGTGGGAACCCGGGCATGTGCACATGCGTTTGTGCAATCGTGAGTACATACACACACCATGTAAGGTGTGGAAGGTATCTCCTCACCTTGTCCCAGATCTGTTCACTGGTTCCCAGGGTGCTTCCCACAAAAGGATTGACTCCTGCCACACACACCAGGAAGTCAACACCCCCGAAGTGTTCCAGGGCCTGCAACACAAAGGGGAGGGCATACAGGTGAAGGCACGGAGTCAAGAGTGGTAATGACCCAGAGAAATCTGAAATGTTCCCCACAGGTTTATATTCTGTCTGGTTTTTTCCTAGCTATTACACTGGGGAGGCAATGGATCTTTAGGAGGCAGAGTCAAGCTGGCAGAAGGTCACTGAGGGCATAGATCTAATCTACCTACGTGAGAAGTAGAGAAAGACAAGATCTCCTGAGTAAACTGGGAGCATGGGGACCTTGGGAGAAGGTGGGGATGCAAGCTGGTACAACCCCTTTGTGGCGATTTCTCAGACAATTAGGAAACAACCTTCCTCAAGACCCAGTAATACCACTTTTAGGTATATATCCAAACAATGCTCAATCGTGCCACAAGGACATGTGCTCAACTATGTTCATAGCAGCATTGTTTGCCATAGCCAGAACCTGGAAACAATCTAAATGCCCCTCAATCGAAGAATGGATAAGGAAAATGTGGTACATTTACACAGTGGAATACTACACAGCAGAAAAAAAATAACGACAGCTTGAATTTTGCAGGAAAATGGATGGAGCTAGAAAACATTATTTTGAGTGAGGTAACCCAGACCCAGAAAGACAATTATCACATGTACTCACTCAGAGGTGGTTTTTAAACACAAAGCAAAGAAAGCCAGCCTACAAACCACAATCCCAGAGAACTTAGACAACAATGAGGACACTAAGCAAGACTTACAGAGATCTAATCTACATGGATAGTACAAAAAAAAAACAAGATCTGAGTAAATTGAGAGCATGGGGCCTTGGGGGAGGATTGAAGAGGGGAAGGGAGAGCCAGGGAGGGGAGCAGAGAAAAATGTAGAGCTCAATAAAAATCAATAAAATTTTAAAAAAGAAGGAAGCAAATATCATTTAAAAAATAAAAAGAAGGTCACTGAGGGCAGTCCTTTGCAGGCTATACTTGGCCTGCCCACAGTACAGACCACACTTTCTGCTTCCCTGTCTACAGAAATGGGAACAGACTTGACCACATACTTCCACACCCATGCCTTCCCCAGAATGATGGACTGAAGCCACAAACCAAAAGAAACCTTTATTTAAGTTGTTTCTGCCAAGTATTGTGACCGCAGTGACTTACTGGCCATCCTGGGTTTGTGCCAGGTTAGAGCCGGATCCTGACAGAGACTGAATAAAACGGCAATTCTTGCCTCCTTGGATGCATCTAGTTTCTTCCCTGTAAGACCTGTGATTGGCTTCTGGGCCCCACCCTTCCAACCCCACCTTTCCAAACCTCTGCTCCTAGGGGACCTGCTTTCAGCTCTTCCATTTCTAGTTGGTTCCTTCTCTGCCTTTTTCTCTGGCCTGGACCAATCCTCCTTTGTCCTCAACACCTGTCCAGTCCCTGTTCCTTCAGATCCCACCTCACCACTCACTTCTTCCAGGGGGATCACCACGGGCCCTGAGCCTAAAGCTTTTGTTTCAGAGGTTAGCCTAATGGGCTATCAATACAGTACATGTTGGGTCAGGGCTTCACAGCTCAGACTTTCTTGTGGAGACAGAGCACTTGGGGCTGCAGCAACTCCGGCCCCTTTGAGGTTCTAGGCAAGCTCCACGGTCACGCCGAACCACTAGTCATCTTGGATTAGCACGAGCAGCGCGGCTGTTTCCTTCCAGGCAGGAAATCGGACTACCCTGAAAATGTGGGATTAGCCTCATTTACAGCCCTGGAGACCCCAGCAAATCGGACTACCCTGAGAATGTGGGATTAGCCTCATTTACAGCTCTGGAGACCCCAGCTTCCTCTTGCCAGGGTTAGATCAGTGTCTTTCCGTCTATCCCAGCCAATGGCTCCTTACTGTGGTCACAAGGTGCTGGCGGTCCTCAGCCTTCCCCACATGGCACACAGTGCCCGTCACACTCAGCCCCTCCTCCTTCAGTGTGGCCACTGCACAGTCCACATTCTGCTGCTTCCGGCTGCTGATGACCACGTGGGCCCCGTCCTGGGCCAGACGCCGGGCGATGGCAAAGCCAATCCTGCGGGCAGAAGAGAAGACGGTGGTGATGGTTTCGGCCCTCTCCGTCTTGTTCCCAGGCAGACTCCAATAACTACGTCAATTGTTTCCCTGATATTGTCCAAGAGTGCCTTCAAAATCTTCAATAGCAGACATTTTGAGTACCTGCTACATGCCAGGCCTTCACTGTCTTCTTATTTCATTATCACAGCTTTATTATGATAATTATATTATACAGATGAAGATGTTCTCATATTTTATTAAAGGAGCTTTGAAAAGAAAAGGCTATACCATCAGAAGAGATGTGGCCTTGGTGGTATCAGGACTAATTAAGGAGACTCTTCCTAACTAGTCAGCCCTGTTACTCTCCTCCCCGACCTCAGGGCTCTGGCAGGGATTGTACGCTTCCTAAACTCATGCCTTCCCTCTGGTCTACAATTTTAAAATTTTTCTGCCGGAGGACGTGCTATCCTTTAGGTCTCCTAACACTGAGGAGGTCTGGACTCTTGACCGGTACTGGTTAAGCGGCTCCAATCATGGAAAAGAAAGAGGCATGTGCCCGTGTCTTGTTGAAACTTTCTGGGTGGTTGAGAATTTTAAGTGTATTTTATGGTTATGAATATTGAGAATTGGGAGCATACAAAAGATTTAAGATATCACTGGGATCTGGATACTCTAGTTCTTTTGTTTTCCCCAGAAATTCTAAACCATTCTAAACATATTGGTGATGTTAAGACCATAAAAGATCAAGAGGATGGCGGTCTCCCCTCCTTCTGATGATGGTAAGGACTCATTATAAATGCATATTGTTACAGGAGCCAGAAGACAGATGGAACTGGGGGATATGGGAGGCCTTGCAAGGGTATATAGAGCACTCTGAGCTGGTGGCCAGACATCAGCCTGCACATGCCTGGTACTATATGCAGGATGAGTCTAAGGCACAGTAGATGTCAGGCTTCTTTCTGTTAGCGGAATACTCAAAAACCACTGGCCAGGTAGATGTGGAAGACAAGGAAGCAGATGTGCTGTTCTAGTGGTCACTGTTTATTACGGATTGTCAGATGGTCAGAGACAACACTCAGACTCTGCCCTGATTGTCTTAGAGCAGCTGGTTCTGTAACTACAAATCTTCTGGAGCTCAGAAACCTGGTATTTTAGGGAGAGATGTTGAGACACAGAGTAAAACACCAGAGCTGTGTGATGGAAGTGGGGGGGAGACCACAGGGATATATGAGATGAGTGTATCCATGGGTACCATGGCAACATCTCCTAGTAACAAGCCAGCCAGGGACTTCCATCGCTCACCCTTTTGTAGAGCCAGTGACCACAGCCACTTTATTAGCCAGGGTACATTTCTCATCTGCTCCTTTCTGGAACATTCTTGCTGAGAGAGGGACTGAGGCACACTGATAGCCCCTAAAGACCCGTGGGACAGACCTGAGAATGGCAGCCATTGGAGAGAGACCTGCAACGACAATCATAATTATGGAACACATTAGGACTTGTGCTCTCTCGGGTCCTCCATGAAGTCTCTGACAGGTGTCCCACCACCCTCCAAACTTTCCAGACAATATATAACCCTGTTGTGGCATAATCTTTTTGTACACTGTGAAGACGTGTCTCTGCCTAAGGTGCTTTCTGCTTGGTTTAATCAGGAGCTGAATAACTAGGCATGAGAAAGTAAGCAGAGTTTCCAGAGAGAAAAAGAAACTCCAGAAGAATCTGAAGCTCGTGGGATTAAGCCAGTGGGACGAGGAGGGAGTCAGATATACAGTATAGGAGGTAACGAGCCATGTGCCAGAACATATATTAATATACATGGATTTATTTAAGTCATAAGAGCTAGCTGGGAATAAGCCTAAGCTATAGGTCAAGCATTCATAATTAATAAGAAGTTTCCATGTCATTATTTGGGAACTGTCAGTCGTAAGGAAGACCAACTACAGAGCCCTTCGTGTCCTTTCTCTAACCTAGGCTCTTTTCAGGCTTCCCATAGGGAGCCACCAGCACAGTGTGTAACCAGGCATGGTGCTGGGCCCTGAGAGATCCTTGCCTGACCTACTTCCAACCCTCCAGTAAGAAATGTCACTGACAATGTGTTTCTTAGAATCACCTTTGCACTTCTTACACACATCCTTACCTGAACTTTTCATTTCCTTTGGAGGGTTGAACCCAGAGCTAATATATGTTAAGCATGTGCTCTGGCTGCTTCCCAAGCCCTTAAGACCTTAAGTCCTTAGGCATTGAACTTATTTCTTTTCAGCATCTTCAGTTTCCAGCCATTCCCTCACCTATTACAATCTTCTCTTCCCTCAGATCCCTCTCAAAGCAACAGCAATACTCCATTTGTCAGAGCGAGTAAACTTATCAGCGCATCTGACAAGCCAGGTGTTTCCCTCAACACAAGACTCCCAGCTAACTCTGTGTGAAGCCTAGCTATCCACTCTTTTCCTGTTCTGGACACTGTCACCAGGCCTCTTTCCTCACCTCCTTCTGACCCAAGGTCACACCTCCCAGACTTGTCTGCCCAAAAAGTCCATGTCACCTTGTCATTTTTTTATTTTATTTTTTTTATTTTTATCTTTGTTTTTCAAGACAGGGTTTCTCTGTAGCTTTAGAGCCTGTCCTGGAACTAGCTCTTGTAGACCAGGCTGGCCTCAAACTCACAGAAATCCACCTGCCTCTGCCTCCCGAGTGCTGGGATTAAAGGCGTGTGCCACCACTGCCCGGCTGTCACCTTGTCATTTTAACTGATTCAGTAATACTTCATCTCTGAAACCATCTCCCAACACAACTTTCATCTCAAACCCCACCTCACCATGTTTAATCATAATGGTCAGTTTGATTGACTTGAGAGTGCCTCTGGCATTTGGGGGCTCACCTTTGGATATCTGTGAAGATGTTTCCAGAGAGGATCACTAGGAGGGAGGTGCCCTGAAGGAGATCCCAGACTGAACAAATAGAAGAAAAGAAGTCAGATGAGTGGCAGTGTTTGTCTGTCTGCATTCCCACGCACTGACTAGTTGTCTTGTAGCCCCTGCCAGCCCTCTCTGCCATGGTGAGCTGTACCCTTTCTTAAACTATGAACTGGAATAAACCCTTACTCCAGTGACGGTATTTTGCCACAGCATGGAGAAAAGTAAGAAATATATTCCCTTTCCACCTCATCAGAAGAAACAACCGTTCTCTAGACTGGCTACTTTCAGAAGTGTACTTCAAGGCAAACAGTTGTTCAGGAGGTGATCTTGGGAATCAAGGTTAAAACTGGAGTGGAATAGACAAGATGAAAGAGAAAATGACCTAAGAGAGGTCCCTGATCCTGTACCCATAGTAGACCTCTCTGCTCTGCTCCAGTTCAACTCTGCTGTGGCACCCTGAGCCACCGATTCAAATGCCGGAGGGAATCCAGGGAAACTGATGGCTTAGGTTGGACAACATTGGCAGTGCCTTCAGGACTTTAGAGACTTAACACTGAGAGTTCCCTTCCAGGAAACTCCCGAGTCCTGTGCAAACCAGGAGGAGCCGCTTTCAGGGTCTGTTTCCAGCGCCTGGCAGTCAGTGGCCAGAGTCCAGCTGAAGCAGCAAAGGCTTGCACGTTCTTGACATACACAGCAACAAAAACAAGTTCCGCCCCCCCAAGAAATTTGTAATAAATTAATATAAAAATTATAATAACTAAGATTAATGCCCAAGGCTGAAAAAGAAAGAAAAGACCCTTAGGGGAAGTGAGGTGGAACTTGGGGCTAGATCACCCTATGTTAGGAAATAGAACTGAAGAGTTCTCCAGCCACAGAGTGACCTGGGTCCTGAGAGATGACTGACTGTAGAGAAAACAGCCTAGATTTAGGGCAAATGATGTGGGACACCATGGAATTAGAGGAAGTTCCTAAACCAGGCTGTGGTGGTGCACACACTTAAACCCAGCACTCGGGAGGCAGAGTTAAATGGATCTCTTTGAGTTCAAGGCCAATCTGGTCTACACAGTGAAACACTGTCTAGACACTCCCCCATCCTCCCCCAAAAAAGAAAGTACCTGAAGATTTACATTAAAATTGATGTTTGAATGTAAATAAATGATGGTATAAATGTCCCTAATGTCCCTCTGGGCCTTGGCAACTGAAAATCCTCATCACTCTCCATGTGTCTTGTCTTCATTGTGATTTAATTCTTACCCTGCTTCTGACTGGTCTTCCAGTCTTTGAATATTTACTAAGGACACGCACAAGCAATGACTTAGCGAGGAAAGCTAACCTAACGTTTCTTGAGAACAGGTCCTAAGTCTTCAGAATGACACAAGGTCACATCTGTTCTCAACATAAAGGCTTTCAGCCACCAAGCACCTTTTATAAAAATGCTCGAGTATCAAAGCAAATTTAATCTCGTTTATCTCAAGGAAAGGAATGCCATCTTACAAATCATGTCAACACTTTACCCTTAGGGGCCTTGGGGTGTCACCAGACTTGGAGATGAAACCATTAAAGAGAAGATCATGCTGAAATAATGTTGATACAATCTGACTGGCTTCCTTGGAGGTGGGTAGTTGCACCAGAGTGTGGTGGAGATGCATACACACGGAGAGAAGGGACACATGAAGACAGTGAACAGGTGACATCTGCAAGCCTTGGGGAGATGGCAGGAAAAGCCAAGCCTGCCAGCACTTTGCTTGTGGGATTACAGGTTTCTGTGGTTTAAGTCACGTGGTCATGGTAAATTAATGTAAGAAAGAAAGAAAAAAACTCAATGATTTTCTGTTATACCTTATATTCCCCTCAACTCTCCTTTTACTAGAAAAGGCACACTAAGAGCATATGACTTTCCGGAAAACAGACAATAGAAAAACAAACAAAAGCAAACAAAACATCAGAGTTCAGGAATTTAGTTCAATGGTAGAGGCCTTGGAAGCAAAAGCAAGGTCCTGGGTTCTCTCACCAGCACAGGGGGGGAGT
>NW_004949178.1:717437-717890 GCF_000317375.1 Microtus ochrogaster
GGACCTGCCAAGATTTCCCACATAGCAAATTATGTGTGCCCATTTTCGGTCCAGAAAGTGTCACCATTGCTATATCTGCCCCTCCCAAAGACAATGATGAAAAGGAACATCTATCTGGCTTGTAGCTTTGACATGTGGCTCACATTTCTAGTCCCAGCCAAGCTTGACGAATGTCTACATAGAAAAAGATAGAGCTGGAGGTGCTGCTTAGTGATAGTGACAGGCGCTTGTCTAACAAGCGCAGACCCTGGGTTCATTACTCAGCCCTGGAGGAGGAGGGGAGGGAGAGGCAAAGAAGAGACAGAAAAAATGTGGAGGGGACACAAGGACAGGAGAGGAGAGGGGAGAGGGGGGAGGGGATGAGAAGGGAGGAGAGAAGAGGAGAAAGGAAGGGAGGGGAGGGGAAGAGAGGAGAGCGGAGGAGGGGAGAGGGAAGGAGGAGAAAAGAGGGGA
>NW_004949178.1:718587-720169 GCF_000317375.1 Microtus ochrogaster
GTGGGAGCTGCTGCAGCAATGAGGTGGGAGCTGCTGTAGTGGTGAGGTGGGAGCTGCTGCAGTGGGAAAGTGGAAGCTGGGGCAGGGGTGAGGTGGGAGCTGCTGCAGTGGTGGGAGCTGCTGCAGCGGGGAGGTGGGAGCTGCTGCAGCAAGGAGGTGGGAGCTGCTGCAGGGGTGAGGTGGAACTGCTGAGGTGGTGAGGTGGGAGCTGCTGCAGCGGTGAGGTGGGACCGGCTGTAGGTACACTCTGGGACGGTGGATATAATAAGTAGGAGTGTCCTGGACTATTGTCAAAACAGGACTTTTGGGGAAAAATCAAGCAAAACCCACTGTTAAGAAATAAACAGGGCCTGCAAAAAGGCTCCGTGAATAATGACACCGCAAGCCTCTAAGTTCAAGAACTTGAGTCTGTTTCCCCAGAAACCCATATGGTGGAAGGCGAGCACTGATCTGTGCAAGTGTATGCACGCACAAACAAATAAGTGTAACAAAATGACAGTGTACTCCTCAGAACATATGCCATAGGACAGCATCAAAGCAATATACCAAGAACCAAGTGACCTTTAAACATTCCAGGAAAGGAAATAACTGACAGCAGTGAGATAATCTTTTAACTCAACAAGTTAATAAAAGATAAATACAAATAAAATAAGAATGGGAGAGTAAAAAAGAAATAAAGAATGGGAGAATAAAAGCAGAAATTAAACTATGGAGACACAGACCGGTCATCCCCAAACATGGGAAACTGAGGCAGAATTGTAACTTTCAGGCCAGTCTGGGCTACATGGTGAGATTTTTTTTTTTTTTTGCTCCCCAAACCACCCCTACCCACCTCAAAAAAAAGAGGAAGAGAAGAAGGCAGTAACATGTGTTAATTTTAAACACCTGGTTACTTCTTGGAGACATTGTAGTCGGAGGCTGCTTGTTCCTTCCCCGCTGCCCAGACTCGAAATAACCACACAGAAACTACATTAATTAAATCACTGGTTGGCCAAACACTTAAGTGTATCCCTCACTAGCTTTTACATCTAGAATTAACCCATTTCCATTATTTTATATTTTACCACTGGGCTTGTGACCTACCGGCAAGGTTCCAGCTGGCAGCTGGTGTCTTTCCCCTCTGGTGGCTACACGGTATCTCTTTGACTCTGCCTTTTTTCTCCCAGCATTCATTTTAGTTTTCCCCACCTAGCTCTACTCTGCCCTATCACAGGCCAACCCAGCTTCTTTATTCATTAGCCAATAAAAGCAGCACATATACAAAAGGATTTTCCACACTATTTCCTCTTTTCTTTTAAATAAAAAGGAAGGCTTTAACTTTAACATAGTAAAATTACAAATAACAAAACAGGTATCAAGCAAGAATTATAGCTACAATATTTTATCTACTTTATCTTTTATCATAACAAGCAGAAGTGTAGTAATAGGAGCGGCGGGGCTGCGTCCCCTGCCCCCCGGCCGATTGGCTAGCTTATGCCTCGAAATAATTACACAGACACTGTATTCTTTTAAGCACTGCTTGGCCCATTAGCTCTAGCCCTTACTGGCTAATTCTATATCCCGATCAACCCATTTCTAATAA
>NW_004949178.1:722538-724943 GCF_000317375.1 Microtus ochrogaster
TTTTGTGGCAGGACCTCTTAATGAGCTGCAGGGTTTTGCAGCTAAAGCTGAGTCAGGAAAGCCTCTCTTAGATGAGAGCGTTTGCTTGCCTCTAGCAAGCAGAGCAGACCCAAGAAATTGCCACAAGAAACATGCTCTACTCTACTCTTTTCCAAGCTTTCTCAGGCTTTCTGTGGACTCAGTTACCCACACGTCTGGGGGCCATCAAAGGGCTTCACTCTGCAGAAGAGTGCTTAGGAAAGACCCGTGCATCCCTGACAGGTCGGCACCAGGCCCCACAGGCTTACTGCTGACACAGAAGGCGCAGGAAGCAAAGAACAGCTTCCAAAAACAAGGCGCAACCATAAGCACGCATTGATTTCAAGAAGCGCTGGCTCTTGAGGGATTTGAATTTCTGCTGAGAGGCTTCTCTAAAATTCTTTTTAATGGAGTTCGGTCTTACTTAACCCTTTACACTTCCTACCCTTGTTTGTAAGTTGCAATGTTATTAATTTTTTTGACATAATATACTACCCTTTCCTAGTGGAGCCCAAGGCAGCTTGAGAGACAGCAGGATTCCCAGGAATATCCACGAGACTCTTTCAGGCCCATGTGGAGCCCTCCTGCACGCTACCCTAGTCCTGTGGTGTCCCCTGGTGCGAGAAAGGAGCAAGGTTCAGCCCTGCGGAGGCAGCAGCTCAGTCCAGTGGTGTCTCTAGAGTAGCTACTGCAGCAAAGAACTGATATTTGATCTTTCACGTCCAGTTACAAATGAAACGAGATTGTCCATTCCTCCAGCAAAAATGAGTGCAGGCCTTAAGATGGTCTCTCTCCATGGCCTCACACTTCCGGTGGTGCCCAGTTACTGACCGACGGATCCCCTTAAAGTCAACTCTCACCCTTCTTCCGCACAGGACCCCTGCCAGGAAGAGATTCGTGTGTTCTGGAAGCCTCTCATCTCCCTGAACTCCACATCTCTCTGTTTCCTAGGAGGACTCCTAGAAGGATACGGCGCACCTACCTGGGACCAGTGGAGGCAGGCACTTGGATTCCTGGAGAGCTGGCCGGGGCTGTGGCAGTCACAAGGCAATCCTGGCCATAAGCAACCTTTTATATTAAGCTCGGCCCCATCCTCTCTTGTTTCTCAGTCACCGCCCTTAAGCTCAGCCTGCTCGTTTTCAACCACACTCCCAAAGCCTTCGGATGACTCACAACACAGCAAAGTGTTGTCTTCTCAAAGTTACCGGTAGTATCTCTAAGGAACCCCCTCAGGCACGTCCCACTTACCGCCCCAGCTGGGTTCCTAGTAACCAAAGACCCTGAGGAAGATTGCTTTCTTTGTTCCTAGAAATGACTAGAAATAATAGAAATGACTAGAAATTATAATAAGAGAGAGGACCTAGAGAAGTGAGTTAGGTCATATGTCGGTGAACATCTAGTAAATAGATAAATATATAATGAATATATTTATGCATAAATTCTTATTTTTGTGTATATATAAATGTATATCATAAATAAAAGGGAAGATGGATATCCAAGGGCCTCCTGTGGCGAGACTGAATGAAGCTGTCACAGAATGAATTCCTGGAGATCTGTGGTCAACGGGAAGTATTTCATCAGGTTTTTATCAGATTCACCTCATTCTAGATTTTTTTTTTTTTTTTTGTCAAATTCACTCCATTCTAACCCACCATCTTGACTCCTCTGGAGGAGTGTTTGTCCTAGAGCCCTAGATGTCTCTCTAGTGCTCTTTCCCTCCTCCTGACATCTGTAAGCTTTGCTCCTTCTCTGCAGCTTCCCTAAGACTCCAGGCACTGTTGTGCAACATTTAGGTGCTTAAGAAACATGTATAACTTGAAAGGCTGTCACTTCACAGTAGGGTTTCACAAGTTTCAGACATGTGTTTATCTCTACTTTGAAAGCGGTGTCATCCCTGCATATACATATGCCAAGTCTCTCGTGAAACATTTCAGATATGCAGAACAGAGCTGGGTGGTGAAGCTGCCACTCACATTTGACAAGTGCTGACATTTTTTCCTATTTTCTCCAGCTTCTATTTAAAAAAACAAAAAGCATTAGAGCTTGAACCGAACCCCTTTGTACCTCTTCCAGACCCCATCACCTTCTCCCTTGCTTCCTGAGAGGCTCCATTATCCCAAAGTTACCTGCATCCTTTGTCCATAGTTTTACGTTCCTACTCTGCATGCACTAATCCAGACAAGTACAGAAAATTTATTTGGCTTTATACTTTACCACTAAACACACGAAACTTCCTAGTTCTCTGCAACCTTATGACTTGGGTATTGAACTGGGACACAAAGGTTCTCTAGTTTGTTCATAAATATTGCATGGACATAAAATTAGCTTATCCTTCTTCCTGTTGGTGGGTAATTACATTGTTTGAATTTTGATCAATTGTTTTTTTT
>NW_004949178.1:725698-733785 GCF_000317375.1 Microtus ochrogaster
ACCAAGGCCAGCTGGACTGTGACTGAAAAAGCATGGGATAAAACTGGACTCTCTGAACATGGCGAACAATGAGGGCTGATGAGAAGCCAAGGACATTGATCAATTGTTTTTAAAAACTGTCACCACAATCATCCTGTGAACTGTGAACTTCTGCTTGCACTGGACATGAGCTTCTCCTCAGAGATCACGTCTGGAAGGAGCTGGTTGAACCCAAGGACACATGGGTTACCAACTTAGTTTTCCAAAGCTTGTGTGAGCGCTGCTGTTCCTCCCCATTATTCCTAGTGCTCACTTCTCTTTTTATCACTCTGGTAGACATGAAGAAGAATCATCTTTTATTTGACACTTGCCCTGGTTACTAGTAAAGTTGATCTTTATGTGTCTAAGGACCATTTGGGCTTCCTCTCCTATGAACTGTCTGGTCATTCTGTCATTGGGTTGATTGACTGTCTCCTTTTTGGCCTTAAGGGTTCTTGCATACTTTGTACACTCTTTTGTTGGTAGCTTTTTTTTTTTGGCTCATTTCACCTACTTCTTGTCACCCACCCCTACCCCCACTCCCATTGCTGTCAACCCATGAAGAATTTAGCACCTGGTTCATTGCCTCTTCCTAGTACAGTCATTGTTTTAAATTTTAGGGACCTCAGCTCTGTCTTAGTTAGGGTTTCTTTCCTGAGGCCAAACACCATGGCCAAAGCTACTTGGGGAGGAAATGGTTATTTGGCTTACATTTATTATCATGGTTCATCATCAAAGGAAGTCAGGACAGGAACTCAAACAGAGCAGGAACATGGAGGCAGGAGCTGATGGAAGGGTGCTACTTACTGGATTGTTCTTCATGCCTTACTCAGCTGACTTTCTTATAGAACCCAAGACCACTAGCACAAAGATGTCACCACCCACAATGGGCTGGGCCCTCCCCCATTGACCACTAATTATGAAAATGCCCTACAGGCTTGCCTACAGCCTGATTTTATTGGGAGTACTTTCTCAGTTCAGGCTCCTTCCTCTTCTGATGACTCTAGCCTGTGTCAAGTTGATAGAAAGTCAGTCAGTGAAGCATCCATGAGCACACTCTGCTGTCTATAAACTTCTCCCCTGTGCAAGGCTCTAGGTCCAGGTTCTCTGTTCCAAGCTATGGACTATATTTCTATCCTCTGTCCCAACAATTTGATATTTTATTGTCATAGCACTGTAAAAAGACTTTATCTAGTAAGGCATTAAAATGCTCTGTTTATTTATTTATTTGTCTATTTATTTATTATTTTTTAGTTTTTTGAGACAGGGTTTCTCTGTGTAGCTTTGGAGCCTGTCCTGGCACTCGTTCTGTAGACCAGGCTGGCCTCGAACTCACAGAGATCCACCTGCCTCTGCCTCCCGGATGCTGGGATTAAAGGCGTGGGCCACCACTGCCCAGTTCTATTTTATTTTCTTTAGCAAAGCCGTTTCTGCTGTTCTCAAAATTTCCTCAATTTTCCATTTAAACAACAGCTACAAGGCTCAGCCTGATGACACATCCCTATGATCCTGGTCCTAACAAGGCTGAGGGAAGTTTAAAGCTAACCTAAGCTATATAACAAGACCCTGTTTCAAAAATCACAGACCGGTGCTGGAGAGACGACTCAGAGGTTAGGAGCACCATCTACTCTTTCAGGAGACCAGGTTCCACCGCCAGCACCCGCAAGCTGGCTCCCAACAGTCTCTAACTCCAGTTCCAGGAGATCTGCTTGTGATTCTGGCCTCTGGCTCTGGGGCAACACCTGCACACATGGTGCACAGATAGCTATGCAAGCAGAACACCCACACACATAAAATATTTTTAATCAATTACTATTTTGACATATATTGTAATGGGTGCAGATAAGTATATTTCTGCTGTTGAGCTTTGTTAAATTGGGGAATATCTCCTCACTTATTCAGGTCTTCACTTTGCTCTTCAAATATAGATTATCTCTCCGTAAAGATGATGGGGAAACTGGGCATGGAGAGATGACTCAGTAGTTCAAGAGTGCTTGCTGCTCTTCCTTAGGACCTGGCACTGCACACACATGTGTAAACCCACATTCACACACACACACACACACACACAGACACACACACACATACACACAACATACACACAATTACAAATAAAACATTTCAAAAGGCTGTACAATTTTATTCATATGAACACACATAGATGTCAAGAAGTGCCCTTTTATTTTAATGTTTTTAACTAGAATTGTATACTATGATAACATTGTTGATTTCTACAACTTCATCTGAGTTACCTTCCTAATCCTAATTTCCTTTTATAGATTTTATGCATCAGCAAAATTTTCCTTCTTTACGAGCACTTATATTTTTACTCTCTGTCTCAGTGTGCTGATTAGAGCCTCCAGTATAGCATTGACTAGACGGGGTACTTTGTCTTACACCTGACATCATTAGGAATATAGTTAGGACTCACCATTAAATGACGCTTATTGTAGATGTGGAATAGGAGGGCTCTATGGTGTTGGTGAAATTCTCCCCCAGTTCTATTTTAGGAGTTTTTAAAATTAGAAATGAAGGGGAAAGGCAAAAGCACCTTGACCTATGTGCTGCCATTTTGACTTCAGCCTCCATGTTACCTGCAAGGTGGAAAGAAGCTCAGGTTCCCAAGTCCTAGAGGAGCTGAGGACTTCCCAATGGCTGACCTCCTCCTCCTTCAACCACAGGAATAGTTACTGTGTGTCTTTAGTTCTTGAGAAACATTGTGGCGGTTCTTAACAAGAGAAGGAACAAATGGATCTGATTGGTGGGACTGAAAGACCTGCATTGTATATCGACTGACAATGATGGAGCGTTCAAGGGAGCCCTAATCTCTAAATCCTGATTGGTGAAAACTAGAACTGGAACTTGGCAACAAATGTTTGTGGCAACAAATAAACCCCACTTCTGCGGCCGCCCAGGGCTGTCAGGACAGCACGGCTTCCGAGTCCTTGTCCAGCAGCCCTGATCCATCAGTGGCCCGCTTGTGTGGTGCAGGAGTGCTGTCTCTCTCCTTCCTCATGGTCATAATGGCGTAGGTGTAAGAGAAATAATGTTAAAAGCCTAGAGAAAAAGTTGCTTCTATTGGGATGTCATGTGACTCCCTCCTGTGCTCTTCTGGAGAACTGGATTATGATGTTTTCCATTGGTGAACATTTCTTGTATTCTTGAGGCAACACCCGCATGACCATGATTTGTTTTTCACAGATGACGGCAACAACTTTGTGATTTTTGCTTGGACACTTACCACTGAGAGCGACACAATTATTTTTCTTTGAGTTTTGAATTAACTCTTTCAAAATGATAGAGGGGTCAGATTCTACTTTGAATGAGCAAAGCCACAAGAGAACATCATTCCAGTCCCAGAAATTTAAAAACAAAGATAGTCCTCAGAATGGTAGCTTTTCTAGAATCCATCAGAAAGCTGAAGCAACTGAGTGCAATGAATTCAGAAGAGCAATGACAAGGCCCTCAGGTAAAATGCGGGACACATGACCTAGTTCACTTTTGTCAGCCGATGGAAGGCGAGGTGGCAGCAGGAGTGGGACGAGGACAGCCACGAAGGTTTTAAAGAATTTCTAAAGGCCAGGGCCGCAGCTGTTAGAGCAGCAGCTCAGCTCTGGCATTATTGGCAGTTTGTGCTGGAAAACTATTTCATCCAGAGTGTGTTCCATGCATGGTAGAATATTTAGCCACGTTGCTGGTTCATACCTAGTACATGCAATAGCACGTCCTCTCCCTCTTGTGACAACCAAAACTGTCTCCAGATATTGCCAAACATCTCCTGGAATATAAGCCACCATTGGTCAAGGACCACGGGTTTTAGAACAAGAAAACCCAGATATGAGAGAGTCCCCAGTCATCACAGCTTCTTTCCATGGGCTTGACAACATGCCACAATCTCCAAAACAAGCACCACTCGCTGGGGATCAGGCATTCAGACAAAGAAGTCTACATAGTACATTTCAAATTCAAACAATAGCAAGACCAAATTATCAAAAATTATACTGCTTATGCATTTAAAAACAGAAGTCCAAAGAGATAAGATAAGCATGGGAGAGACCCCCAATTTTGTCAGGTTAATTATAAGAATAACTAATATGCTATTTACTGTGGCACATGCCTGTAAACTCGCACTGGAGAAGCAGAGGGTCCCTGGGGCTCTCTGGTCAGCCAGGTTAGCCTGATTGGTAAGCTCCACCCAGCGAGAGATGCTTTCTCAAAAACTAAGGCAGACAGTGTCTGAGGAGCGGCACCCAAAGCTGACCTTTAGCCTTTGCTCTTGTACACGCACAGGTGCACACACATGCAAACACACGCACACGCATACACACACAAAAGAAATACAAGAAAATAAACATGGGCAAAATAAATTTTGTGAACTCTAATTGAAAGAAGCCTGATGAAGCTGTGTCAGTATTGAAGTTGACTTCAAAATAAAGATTATTTGGGGACAAAAAGGAATATTATATAGTGAGAAAAATATCACTGTTAGCTATGTTACTCACTGGAATAAAATACCTAACAGAAAGCCGGGCGGTGGTGGCGCACACCTTTAGTCCCAGCACTCAGGAGTCAGAGGCAGGCGGATCTCTGTGAGTTCGAGACCAGCCTGGTCTACAAGAGCTAGTTCCAGGACAGGCTCCAAAACCACAGAGAAACCCTGTCTCAAAAAACCAAAATAAAATAAAATAAAATACCTAACAGAAATTGTTTAACAGAGAAAGGATTTGCTTTTCCTTTTTTAAAGAATTTTTAAAGTACATCACGGCCGGGAAGGCAGAAGAACCATGGCTACAGAAGCAAGAGGCCAAACTCCTCACACCTTGGTGGCTCCAGAAGCAGATAGGAGGATAGACCCAGAAGGGGGCGGGTATACCGACCTCAAAGTCCCATCCCAGTGACTCATCTCTGCCTGCCAGGGTCCCATAACCTCCACCATCAACACCACTAAGGACCAAGTGTTCAAACACATTAGTCTATGGGGAGCATTTCGGATCCAAACCATAACAAGATCAGAATATATATATATATATATATATATAATCAGCATCTAAAAACTGATGCAGAAAGATGATGTTAAAAATTAAATAGTTGGAAAGAGAAATAGAAAAATCTGTGTTTATAACTGGAGATTTCAATAGTCCTGACTCAGTGGTTGACAAAACAGGGAAACAGAAATCAATAAGGACCAGAAGACCTAAAGACCGCCATCGAGAACTCAAGCTGGCAGGCAGAGGCCACACATCTGAGAAGCACACCACATTTTCCTAAGCACTTGGACCCTACATCACAGTAGATGAGAACATACAAGAAACAAACCCCAACAAGTCTAGTTATTATAGTTTTATTATTTTATGTGTATGGGTGTTCTGCTTGCATATATGTGTCTGGTACCACATGGCTGCAGTGTCTGAAGGGGCCAGAAAAGGCTGTATATCTCCTGGGACTGGAGTTATAGAAGGTTGTGAGCTTTTTATATATGTGCTGGAAATTGAACCAGGGTCCACTGGAGAAAACAACCAATGCTCTTAACCACTGAGCCATCTCTCCAATCCCCACCCCCTTGCTCCCCACACTCTGTTCTCCTTCCTTAAGAGTTAGCCTAGTTAGACTGTCAATCACCTGGCCATGGGGTTCAATGCCACACCCAGGAAAGCTGATTCACCTGAAGACACAGTAAGGAGATGAGAGACATATTGATCCCCTTAATAAGATAATTGTGGGGGCCACCCATGATAATCTAAATCTGGGCAGGTCACCCAAAGGAAGTTCTTTACTTCTTCCAACCATTATCACCTGGGACTCTGGCCATGGATGAATTTAAATGGAGGCTGGAGTTTCAGTTGTTTACCCTGAGCCGAGGAAGCCTATGAAGCCTATGCCAGGCTGCAGGAGGAACCACAAGCTGGGATCACCTGACCCCTACCCAAGAACAGACCATTCAAAGGAAATTCCTGGCATTCCAAGCACTGTAGATAGAAACACCTGCCAGCACACAGTCACCAGGAAACCCTAGATGAATGTCAGCCAATCAGGGGTCTTAAAACCTCAGAAATCCCCTCACTCCCACCTTTACTACTATAAACCCCTATTCTAATTGAGCTCGGGGCTCTCCGGTTATTCCAATACATTGGTCATGCGGAGAGACCAAGTTTGCAAACTTGATTAAAATAAAGGCTCTTTGCTTTTACATACAGGACTCTTGGTTTCCTTGTTGGCTTGTGGGGATTGCGGATTTGGGCATAACAATAATGTATTTACTCTTCCCAGAATCCCTCCTCCCGACAGAGCCTCCACCACGCCGCCTGCTCTATTATTTGAGTTTATGGCTGGTTTTCCACTGTGAACTGCTGGCTTGCCTCCATTTCTGAACCAGCCTGCTTTCGTGGGCCCTAACGCAAAATACACGCCTTTCCTTTTCCTTCTCTCCCTCTTCCTTCTCCTGGCAGCCACTGAAACTCACAGCTTCCCTGCCTTATGTTTGTTTGCCTGCTCGCTCTCAGGTTTCAAACTCTCTTACAGGTGTCCTTGAGCTTCCTTTTGGGTCTTTTTAAAAATTCTTTTATTACTGAGACTAAGAACCCAAAAGATGGAGCCTGATTGCCCAAGCAACACTTCCCACTAAAGCTCATTCCTTAACCTAATCTGCTGTTGTGAGGTATCAGCCAGAGAAGACTGTCCAGACACAGGGTTCAGCCAACAGAAAGTATTAGCGTGCCACTGACAGCACTGGGTGCTGGAGATGGCAGGGTAGCCCCTAAAGCCTTTCTCAGGGCAAGCTTGTAAGCACAAAAGTCATATTTGTTCAGTGGAAAGTTCCATTCCAAGGCCCCTTCCCTGGGAGTTGCCACAGTCCAGACTCCACCTTGGAGAAAGCCCACCAAACAGTGACCCCTCCCCAAAGAGAGTCAAGACCACTCCCACAGGCTATTTAATCTGCCCCCTCTCCCCAACCCCTCCCCACCACCCCGTTGCCCCAGACTGAACATGTGGTCTCTCCGGTTCTTCTTTCCCCTCTTTGTGTTCTCCCAGGGGCCACCCAGGAGTGCTGGCAACCATTAAACCTGGGCATTTTCTAATTCGGTTTGATTTGGTCTAATTTGGATTATTGCATTGACGGAGAGGCTTGTTGGGCCGAAAAAACTTTACATCTGGAGATCCCACCAAGGGGGCTGTTTTTCCCACTGGCCCAGGACTATGTGTTCTGACTAAATGGGTTAAGGCAATCCTCACCCTCATGGGCCTCCCTGGGACAGGAGCCATCCTTCCAAGAAATTCCAACATCCCTCTGTTTTTGACTCAAGAGTCTTATCACAGTGGACACATTGGATGAGCTTTTAGGGACAAAAACCATGACTGGGTTGGCATACTTCAGTTAGCAAGAAGAGTGAGCCAGAAGCTGAAGCCAAAAAGCAAGGTTAGTATACTAGAAATTTTCCCAGAACTATGGACTTTGATGGATTAGGTATTTGTTTTCATTTGCCTGAATAGAAATTCCATCGCGGAGTCTGCTGTGCTGAGGTCTGGGGCCCTGTTACATTATGATGTAGAACTCATTGAACACTTCCCACCAATTGTATTTGCACATTCTCTTTTCCTCGGCTACTGGTTTGTCTATTCTCCTAGCAATCTGTAAGAACCATACTTCGCAGACAGACGGGCTTCCTTCGACCTGTTTTGAAGGGCATTAGTCCCCAACCATGAGGGCTCTGTTCACCCCAGTTACCTTCCCCAAAGTCTTCACTTTCACATCTCTGCCTTGATGGTAGGTGGGATTTTAAAAATTAATGGATGGGTTCACAAACATTTTTTAATTTATTTTTATTTAACATGTTGACAGAAGTTTCTGTCCTGTCCAGTCCCAAAGAAACACACAGAAACTATATTAATTACAACACTGTTTGGCCAATGTGGAAAGTAAGCAAATGCCTTTGATCTGTCAATTTAGTTCCTCTAAATTTTCTACAGTTTAAATATTTGTGAGCTA
Source organism: Microtus ochrogaster (assembly GCF_000317375.1). Taxonomy (NCBI): domain Eukaryota; kingdom Metazoa; phylum Chordata; class Mammalia; order Rodentia; family Cricetidae; genus Microtus; species Microtus ochrogaster. The sequence continues at coordinate 733,701 of NW_004949178.1, forward strand.
GGGCTGGAGAGTTGGCTCAGCAACTCTCTGACTAGCTCTTACATCTTAAATTAACCCATTTCTATTAATCTATATATCACCACAA
>NW_004949178.1:734010-735232 GCF_000317375.1 Microtus ochrogaster
GATAAAAACAACACATATACAGAAGGACATTCCACACCATCATTTTCATTGATGTTTTGCCTGCATGCGTATTTGTGTGAGGGTGACAGAATCCCTAGTATTGGAGGTACAGACAGGTGTGAGCCCTCATGTGGGTGCTGGGGATGGAGCGTGGGTCCTCTGGAAGAGCAGTCAGAGAGTTGCTGAGCCAACTCTCCAGCCCTAGCTCACAAATATTTAAACTGTAGAAAATTTAGAGGAACTAAATTGACAGATCAAAGGCATTTGCTTACTTTCCACATTTCCCCTACTGATGTGTATCAGTTTCAACCAGTACTACTCATATGTGAGAGCCTGTGTCGTAATGCCCTAGACAGATGCCAACCCTGGCTTCCATCAGTTTGTTGAGTCTTTATCAATCTTAATTTTAAGACAGTAGTTGAGCATTTTGTTTTAATATTTATTTTACATGTATATGTGTTCTGCCTGCATGTATGTCTGTGTACCATGTGTGTGCAGTGTCCTCAGAGGCCAGAAGAGGGCATCTGATATCCTGGAACTAGAGTTACAGATGGTTGTGAACTGATATGTGGGTGCTGGAAATTGAACCATGGTCCTCTGGAAGGACCACTTCTAAAACTCAAGGCACACCTTAAATCCTACACACTATAGTGGGAGACTTTAACACCCCACTCTCACCACTGGACAGTTCTGTCAGACAGAAAATTAACAGAGAAATAAGGGAACTAACAGATGTTATGACTCAAATGGACTTAACCAACATCTATAGAACATTCCATCCAAACATAAAAGAATATACCTTCTTCTAAGCACTTCACAGAAACTTCTTAAAAATTGACAACATACTAGGTAACAACACAAACCTCAATAGATGCAAAAAAATGGAATAACACCATGTATCCTATCAGATTGCCATGGTTTAATGTAAGAATTCAACACCAACACTAATTTCAGAAAACCCACAAACACATGGAAATTAAACAATACTCACCTGAATTACCAATGGGTCAAGGAAGAAATAAAGAAAGGAATTAAAGACTTCCTTAAATTCCATGAAAATGACCACACAACATACCCAAATTTATGGAACACGATTAAAGCAGTCAGTGTTAAGAGGAAAGTTCATAGCACTAAATGCCTACATAAAGAAGCTGGGAAAATCCTACACTACTGAATTAACAGAATGTTACAGGAGAAGGGGGCCCCTTGTTCCGTCCAGGCC
>NW_004949178.1:735727-738046 GCF_000317375.1 Microtus ochrogaster
CCAGAAGGATATAATATTACCTAAGTAAACAGGAAGTGCATTGTAAGCAACTTCCAAAACTCTAGAAATGACAGAGACATCTTGCTGCCTGGACAGTTACCCAAAGTACTTACTTCTGTATCATTGGGGCATCTACCATTGGCCTTCAGGCCCATAGTATCCAGCAGACTTTCCCATGAAGCAGGAAATTTCAAAGACAGTTCCAGCTATATTGGCAGTTTTCAGTTACTTCCTTCTGTGTCCTGCAGAATGTCTCACAGATTCTTTCATGAAGCAGGAACCCCGAAGGACCATCTCACCTTTAGGCAAGTTCAGCAGTCATCTCTCTGTGAGTACTGCACATCCAGTGAAGCAGTCCAGGCAAGAGCAGTTTCTTGCCCAAATGGCTACCAAACTCCATAAGGAGCCTCTTCGATGCCCATCTTCCTCTTGAAATAGCTGCTGCCACCAGGACCAGATGCATCTCATTGTCATAAAAAAGTCCTAAGTTATTAAAACATTTTAAATGCTATATTCTGTAGTCTTTGAAAGACATGAAGAATGCCTATCCATCTGAAATATATCTATGCACATCTAGAAAATCTAACTAACATGACTACAAATGTGACTATTATAGATGAGTATCTATTAAACTATATTTCTTTTTTTTTTTTTTGGTTTTTCGAGACAGGGTTTCTCTGCGGTTTTTTCTTAATTATACATTACATTTTAAAATGAACTATACAATCATAATACCTTAGTCAAGAGCAGAAATATACATATAACAAGACTGACCTTTAATTTGTATCAATAAAACCAAGATCCATATCAATGCAAGTTATTCATATCTATATCATATCCCCCTTTAAATGTAAACAAATATTTGCAAACAATATTTGGGAATATGGGCACAGTTCTTTCTCACTAAACTTTTTCCTGCTGTATGGGGGCTCTATTAATCAGGTCTTCCATGGTATATATTCCATGGTATATTAGGTTCATCCCAATCACCAGTTGGGCGAAGTAACTTTTTGAGGGTGTTCACAGCGACCTTTCAGGAGGCCTTGGTCCATGAAACCATATTGGTGTAAAAGCAATCCACAGGTTCTCATCTTCTGTGAAAACAAAAGAAGAACCTCTCTTCCAAAGTACCATATCCTTAGACCCAAATTCTGAAGTCAAGATACCTTTATAATATACATACTGGTTTAGCTTAGCAGCCCATACAGTGAAATGTCTCTCTGTGCTTAGCTCTTTCACAGTCAAAAAATTCAAAGAAAACACAATATACATAATCCAGACTCTCTGTGAATTTTCCAGTTTTACATGGCTTATTTTTTATTTCTTTTAATCTATGGCTATCCGTACTCTGTTTCTTTAAAGACTCTACCCATTTAAAGCATCAACTTTATTTTATGACTCTCTATACTTTTTTTCTTCTCTCTCCCAAGCCTACATACACCCATCCAACACTGTGACCCATTTAGAGGTCATTTATGTCTGAATATGTCCTATTGTGAATCTGTAATTCTTTAATGCCCAGGAGCACTTTTTAAAATGCTAAGCGCTTTTTAAAAACTTAAGTTCCACCATTACAGTATTACAGTAATGCCTGTTTGCCCAGTCTAAAACTTAAGCTACATCATTATTATGGTAAATACAGTAGTTTCTTCCCTGCTCAGTACAGTCCAGCATGACAGAGCTGACTGTACCTCTGAGCCATGCACAGTGCCCCAATTCCAAGCACACAGCCAATCCAAGTTGCCATCAAGAAACCCTCAAGCAGCACAATGCTCACAACCCCCATCCAAGTGCTTGGTCTCCCGAAAGAGCCAGAGGTCACACTGGCAGCATAGCCCAGAATTCCAGCATTTCAAAACCACTGCAGCTTTTTACTGCTATGGCTGAATCAGGAAAATCTCTCTAGAAGCTGTGGCAAGCAGTCAGCAAGCATTAAGAAGTTGTGTTAAACTCTTTAATGTTTTTGTAGAATTTTTTTAAGCCCTCTTAGGTTTTATGTGGAATTACTTGGCCCCACGTTGGGTGCCAAATGTTACAAAGAAGTGGGTCCCTTGTTTCCTCCCAGTCACCCAGCTAGCTTACACACAAAATTACCACAACAGAACATTTGAAAACTATTGAACAAAAAGAAGGAAACTCACCCAGGGGAACTAGATGGCAGGAAATAATCAAGTTGAGAACTGAAATCAACAAAATAGAAACAAAGAAAGCAATATAAAGAATCAATGAGAAAAAGAGTTGGTTCTTCGAGAAAATAAACAGAATAGACAAACGTTTATCCAAACTAACCAAAAGGCAGAGAGAGAATATTTAAATTAA
>NW_004949178.1:740026-741067 GCF_000317375.1 Microtus ochrogaster
ATCTTAGCCATTCTGACAGGTGTAAGATGGTATCTCAAAGTTGTTTTGATTTGCATTTCCCTGATAGCCAAGGAAGAAGAACATGTCCTTAAGTATCTTTTGGCCATTTGCAATTCTTCTGATGAAAATTCTCTATTTAGTTCAGTACACCAGTTTTTAACTGGATTATTTAGAATATTAATGTCTAATTTCTTGAGTACTTTATACATTTTAGAGATCAGTCCTTTGTCTGATGTGGGGTTGGTAAAGATTTTTTTCCCATTCAGTGGGCTGTCTTTTTGTCTTATTGACTGTGTCCTTTGCTTTACAGAAGCTTCTCAGTTTCAGGAGATCCCATTTATTTATTGATTCTCTTATTGTCTGTGTTACTGAGGTTATATTTAGGAAGTGGTCTCCTGTGCCCATGCATTGAAAGTTACTTCCCAATTTCTCCTCTGTCAAGTTCAGTGTGGTCAGATTTATATTGAGGTCTTTAATCCATTTGCACTTGAGTTTTGGGCATGGCAACAGATATGGATCTATTTTCATTCTTCTACAGCTTGACATCCAGTTATGCCAGCACCATTTGTTGAAAATGTTTTTTTTTCACTATATCTTTTTTGCTTCTTTATCAAAAATCAGGTGTTCATAGGTATGTGAAATAATATCTGGGTCTTCAACTCGATTCCATTGGTCAACAACTCTGTTTTTATGCCATTACCAAGCTGTTTTCATTACTATAGCTCTGTAATAGAGCTTGAAGTCAGGGATGGTAATGCCTCCAGCAGTTCCTTTATTTTACAGGATTGTATTGGCTCTCCTGGGTTTCTTGTTTTTCCATATGAAGTATCATTCTCTCAAGGTCTGTGAAGAATTGTATTGGGATTTTGACTGGGATTGCATTGACTATTTTGGTAAGACTGCCATTTTTACTATGTTGATCCTTCCTATCCAAGAATATGGGAGATCTTTCCATTTTCTGGTATCTTCTTCAATTTCTTTCTTCAAAGACATAAAGTTCTTGTCAAATAGGTCTTTCACGTCCTTTGTTAATGTCACCCC
>NW_004949178.1:755017-756449 GCF_000317375.1 Microtus ochrogaster
TTGAAACACAGTCTTGCTCAGGGGACTGCACTCTCCCACAGTGACAATGTCTCCGATCTGTACATCCCTGAAATGGGGACAGGTGCACAGACATGTTCTTGTGGCATTTCTCAAAGTGATTGTACTTTCAGATGTAATGAAGATTGTCCCAGCAGATGACAATGGTCCTCTGCATCTTCATCTTGGTCAAGACACAGGACAGAATGCAACCTCGGATGGAGACGTTGCCAGTGAACAGGCATTTCTTGATAATGTAGGTGCCCTTGATAGCTTCCTTGGGCATCTTGAAGCCTAGACTGATGTTTTTATAGTACCGAGGGAGTTTTTCCTTGCCGGTTTCTCTAAGCAGAACACGCTTCTTGTTTTGAAAGATTGTGGGCTGCTTTTGGTCAGCATGTTTGTTCTGAATATCCGCCATCTTTCTGTCAGCCTGAGGAAAAGAGAGGTGGGGTAACTCCCCGGTTTCCTTCTTCACTACCTCTCCTCCATTTTTTAAAGGGAGTTTTTCACTTCCTCTTTAAAGGTCTCCATCATTTTCATTAAGTAACCTTTAAAGTCGTTTTCTTCTATATCTTCTGGGTTAGGATGACCAAGCCTTCCTGTTGTGTGTCTGTTGGGTTCTGGTGATACCATGTTGCTTTTTAGGAAGTTGGAGGAGTTCTTGCATTGGCACCTTCCCATCTCTTCCTTCAACCCTTATGTCCACCAAAAACTGGTCTCCATGGAGCTTGCAGGGAACAATGCATTGGGGGTGGGGTAGATGGCTGTCTAGCTGCATTCAACAAAATTTAACACCCTTTCATAATAAAAGTCTTGGAGAGACCAGGGATAGAAGGAACATACCTAAACATATTAAAGGCAATAAACAGCAAGCCAACAGCCAACATCAAATTAAATGGAGAGAAACTCAAAGCACTCCCACTAAAATCAGGAACATGTTCACCATATCTATTCAATATAGTACTTGAAGTTCCAGCTAGAGCAATAAGACAAAAAAGGAGATCAAGGGGATACAAATCAGAAAAGAAGTCAAACTCTCACTATTTCTCACTATTTGCTGATGATAGTATGTTTAAGTGACCTCAAAAATTCTACCAGGGAACTTTTACAACTTATAAACAGCTTCAGTGATATAGCAGGATACAAGATTAACAAAAACAAAAAACAAAAACAGTAGCACTCTTTATACAGATAATAATGGACTGACAAGGAAATCAGAGAAATATCACCCTTCATGATAGCCACAAATAACATAAAATACCTTGGGGTAATGCTACCCAAACTGTTGGGACCAATTAAGTCCTGGCCTTCAGCTGCTCTTCCCTGTCTAGAGCCTTCTAACTGAAGTTACTAAAAGCTGTGCTTTGCCTAGAAGATCAGAGGCTAGGATTTTCACCTGTTGGCCATTGACTGCACGGTATTTAAGCCTCCA
>NW_004949178.1:757354-776786 GCF_000317375.1 Microtus ochrogaster
ACAGTCAACAAGACAAAATGGCAGTCTACAGATTGGGAAAAGATCTTCACCAACCTCACATCAGACAGAGGACTGATCTTCAAAATATACAACAAACTCAAGAAACTTGATTCAAAATAACAAACAATCCAATAAAAAAAATGAAGTACAGACCTAAACAGAGAACTTTCAACAGACAAATCTCAAAGGGCTGAACAACACTTAGGGAAACGCTCAACATCCTTAGCCATCAGAGAAATGCAATCAAAACAACTCTAAGATTGCATCTTACACCTATAAGAATGGCCAAGATCAAAAACACTGATGACAGCTTATGCTGGAGAGGATGTGGGGTAAAGGGAATACGTTTCCCTTTCTGGTGGGAGACTTGTACCATCGCTTTGGAAATAAGCATGGCAGTTTCGCAGAAAATTAGGAAACAATCTACCTTAAGACCCAGCAATAACAAAAGATGTTCAATAATACCACAAGGACATGTGCTCGACGATGTTTATAGCAGCATTATTTGTAATAGCCATAACCTGGAAACAACCTAAATGCCCCTCGACTGACTGAAGAATGGATAAGAAAAATGTGGTACATTTACACAGTGAAGTACTACACAGTGCAAAAAAAAAAAAAACCACAATGATGGATCTAGGAAAAAACCATATTGATGAAGGGGGGAGGGGAAAGGCAGGGAGAGGAGCAGAGAAAAATGTAAAGCTCAATAAAATCAATTTTAAAAAAACATATAGAGTGAGGTAACCCAGACTCAGAAAGACAAATATAATACGTATTCACATATAAGTGGCTTTTAGACATAAAGCAAAGAAAAGCCAGCCTACAATTCACAATCCCAGAGAAACTAGACAACATAGAGGATCCTATGAGAGACATACATGGATCTCCATAGGAAGGTGAAAAAGACAAGATCTCTTAAGTAAATTGTAAGCATGGGGGTCATGGGAGAGGGTAGAATGACAGAGGAGAGGAAAAGATGGGAGTGGGAAAAGATATATAGCTCAATAGAAACAATAAAAAATGTTAAATTAAAAATATACTAAATGAGCTGTGAATGCCTTTTTACTTTGTGTTTATTTTTACTGAAAAATGGATAAAACCCTCTTTTTTTTTTTTTTTTTTTTGGTTTTTTGAGACAGGGTTTCTCTGTGGCTTTGGAGCCTGTCCTGGAACTAGCTCTGTAGATAAAACCCTCTTGGTGGATGTTTCCCCCATATAACTACAAGTGTCTTCTGCCCCTCTTTATTTCCAGGACTCTAGGTAGAACCCAGGGCCTCATGTACACTAGAGAAGCACTCTGCCCTCTACCGTTGAAAATATCATTTATCCCCAGCCTAGCTTCTTTTTCTCAATAATTCTTTTTTGTCTTAAATTTTATGTGATCTGATAGTAATATTCCTATCCCCAGCTTTTTTAGCATTAATAATTCCCCAGCATACCTTTTTTTATATCCATTTATTTACCATGACATCTTTGTTCAATGTCTGGCAGCAGCATATACCTAGATTTTAGCATGCTTTATTTACTCCAGTCTGGCTATGTTAATATAGATGATTACTTCTCATTTATCATGACCACCAATACTCTCAACTTACTGCTCCTGTCTTTCATTGTGTTTTCTCTTCACCATCTCCATTAGTGTACTCTATCTGCTTTTGTGAACTACCGCAGAATAAGCGGCCTTCAATAGAAGCTTATGCTTTCACAGTCCGGGAAGAAACCAGAGGTCTAAAATGCAAGTGCCAGCAGGGCCCTGTTCTTGCCTCACACAGCGACTGGTGGCTTTAAACATTCCCAGCCTGTGATTGTCCCACAGCCACCTCTACCCACACCATCACATCTCTGGCTGTGTCTGCAGGCTGTGCATTTTATAAAGACACTGTCTTGGGGGCATTTAAGATGCATTCATATAACTCTGAATTTCGGTATTACTAATCACATATGTAAAAAAAAGGTTTTTGAAACAAGGTCACATGCCCATGATTCAAGAATTAGGGTGTGGGCAAAGTTGGAGGAACCTCATTGACCTCCCTACAACATCCTTATCCCATGTTCTTTGCTTCAATTTTTTCTCCTTTTTTTTGACTAATGCTCTATTAATAAAGTTGCTTATGTGTGTCTTTCTCGCTTCTGCCTTCTCATCAACTATGGATATTTGCATTACTTTTATAATGGCATATATAGATATATCTTTACATTTTTCTAACAAAATGCAAATGGTCAGTACTTCTATTCTTTTTTTTCCTTCCCTTTAACTTTTCTTTTTTTTTATTTTTCCATTCAAAAATTTACACTTCCTCCCCTCCTCCCATTCCCCTCCTGCTCCCCCACTCCCTCTCCTCCTTCCCCCTCCCTCCATAAGAGAGGGCAGGGAACCCTGCCCTGTGAGAAGTCCAAGGCCCTCTCCCCTACATCCAGGTCTAGGAAGCTTTGCATCCAAATAGACTAGGGTCCCAAAAAGCCAGTACATGCAGTAGAAACAAGTCCCAGTGCCTTTATCAATGGCTTCTCAGTCAGCCCCCATTGTCAGCCACGTTCAGAGAGTGTTTCTGTATGAAATTGAAGATTGTTTCTTCCATTTCCATGTTGGAATGTGTTGGAATTTTGATGGGGACTGCATTGAATCTGTAGAATGTTTTTGGTAGAATGGCCATTTTCATTGTACTATCCTCTCCATCAACGAGCGTGGGAGATCTTACCATTTGATACTTCTTCAGTTTATTTCTTCAATATCTTTTTTATTATACAAATCTGTCATTTGTTTGGTTAGAGTTACTTCAGAATATTTCTTGAGGCTTTTGTGAAAGGTATTGTTTCCCTGCTTTCTTTCTTAGTCTATTTGTTATTTGCATATAGGAAGACTACTGATTTACCAATTTTGTATTTTGCTGCTTTGCTGAAAATAAATATCTTCTGGAGATGTTTCCTGGTGGAACTTTTAGGGTCTTTTATGTATAAAATCATATTATATGTAACTAAAGATACTTTAACTTCTTCCTTTGCTATTTGTATCCCTTGATCTCTTTCAATTGTTTTATTCCCTAGCTAAGTCTTCAAATGCTATACTGAATAGGTTTGGAGATGATGGATCAGCCTAACTCCATCTTAAGGATAGAAACCATTTTGTTATAAAGGCAGAATAAGTTCCTTTCTGTTTGCTGCAAAATTCAAACCGACTGTGCTATAGCCTGTTTCTGGAATTTATTGCTCTCCCCACCCTGTGGAGTTTGACTAACACCCTGAATAATTAAAATGCCTCTAGAAATCTCCCAACCCTTGAAAACCTCCTCGTCTTGCAGGGTTTTTGTTTGTTTTTTGATTAATTTTTTTTAGACTACATGAACCCTACCATCTCCTGTGTTTAATGTTATATTTTCAATATCACTTTAGGAAGATGACCCTGTCTGACAGAAAATAAAACTTGCTTAATTTGACTAAAGAATTTGGGTCTTTACTCTCCTTCAGTGGGATTAACAGAGAGGTGGACATCCTTGTCTTGTTCCTGATTTTAGCGAAAATGCTTTGCATTTCTTTCCATTTAAGCTGATTTTGACTATGGGCTTGCTGTCAACTGCCTCTATTATGTTGAGGTAATGTCCCTTGTACCCATAGTCTCTTCAGGACTTTTATCATGAAAGGGTGTTAGATTGTATCAAAGGCCTTTTCTGGATCTAATGAAATAATCATTTGGTTTTTGTATTTCAGCCTGATTATATGATGGATTCCATTTATTGAATTATGTATGTTGAACCAATTGTGTGTTACAAGGAGGAGGTGGGCTTTGTTTATCCTGGCGACCTGGCTAGCTTACACCTGAAATAATCACACAGAAACTGCATTCATTGAAACACTGCTTGGCCCATTAGCTCTAGTTTCTTATTGGCTAATTTTTACATCTTAATTTAACCCATTTCTATTAATCTGTGTATTGCCACGTGACTGTGGCTTACTGGCAAGATTATAACCTGCATCCGTCTTAAGTAGAAGACCCATGGCTTCTTCCTGACTCTTTCTTTCTCCCAGAATTCAGTTCTGTCTTCTCTGCCTATCTAAGTTTTGCCCTATCAGGTCCAAAGCAGTTTTTTGATTCATTAACCAATGAAAGCAACACATGAACAGAAGAACCTTCTACACCAATTGTGAATCTCTGGGATTAAGCCTACTTGATCCTGGAGAATGATTTTTTTAGTGTATTCTTGTGTTCAGTTTACAAGTATTTTATTGGGAGTGTTTGCAACTATACTCATAGGGAAAATTGATCTGTAATTTTCTTTCTATTAGATTGTTGTATTGTTTAGGTATCAGGGTAACTGTGGCTTCATACAAAGATTTAAGAAATGCTCCTTCAGTTGCTATTTTGTACAATTTGAAGAATGTTGACATTAATAATAATTTCAAGAATATTGACATTAATTATATTCTTTCTAGATCTGGTAGAATTCTGAACTGAACCCATAAGACCCTGGGCTTTTTGATTGAGAGAGTTTTAATTGTTACTTTTATTTCACCACAGGGTTATGGATCTGTTTAGATTGCTAATTTGATTTTGATTAAACTTTGGTAAGTTGTATTTATCAGGAAATTCATTTGGTTCTTTTGTTTTTCATTTTAGTAGAATACAGATTTTGAAAGTATGTCTTTATAATTCTCTAAATTTACTAGGTGTCTGTTGTAATGCCCCCTTTTTGTCTCTAATTTTGCTAATTTTGATACTCTTTCTATGTCTTCCTAGTTCATTTAACTAAAGGTTTATTAATATTCTTGCTTTCTCAAAGAACCAACTTTTTGTCTCCTTAATTCTTTGTATTTTGTTATTGTTTGTTAGTTTCTATTTCATTGATTGTTGACTGAGTTTTCTGTCCTTCCCAGTTCCCACAATCGTTAAGTCCCAAAGAATCACACAGAGGTCTACATTAACTATAAACTGATTGGCCCATTAGCTCAGGCTTCTTATTAACTCTTATAACTTATATTAACCCATTATTCCTATCTATGCTAGCCACGTGGCTAGATACCTTATTCAGAGAGTCAGTCATATCTTGTTTGTTCTGTGGTGGGTCAGGACTGCACACCAAGATTTCCTTTTCCCAGGATTCTCCTGTTCTCATTGACCTGCCTCTACTTCCTGTCTGGTTGTCCCACATATACTTCCTGCCTGGCTACTGGCCAATCAGTGTTTTATTAAAATACAACTGACAGGCTACAAACCATTGTCCCACAGCAACTGATTTCAGCTCTGAGTTTATTTTTTGACATCTGCTCTTTAAGTGTTATTCCTTCTTCTTGTTCTAGAGCTTTCAGGTGGGTCACTGAGTTTCTGATATGAGATCTCTCCAACTTTTTGATGTAGGCACTTAGTTCTACAAACTTGACTCTTAGAACTACTTAGGGCTAGGTATGTGGTATTTGTATTTTCATTCTATTCTAAAAAGTTTTTAATTTTCTTCTTGATATCCACCTTTGCCCATTTTTCATTTAGTAGTGAGACTTTTGGTTCCTATAAGTTTTTATACTTTCTGTTGTTTCTATTTTTGTTTAGATTTAAGCCATGGTGGTCAGATAGGATTTAGGATGCTATTTAAATTTTCTTAGATCTGTTGAGACTTGGTTTGTGTCTTGGTATGTGGCCAATTCTGAAGAAAGTATAATGAGCTATTGAGAAGAAATTTTACTATTCATTGTTTGGGTGAAATGTTCTGCAGATATCTTCTAGGCTCATTTGATTTATAATGTTATTTAATTCCAGGGTATCTGTTTAGTTTTTGTCTGGATGACCTGTCTATTGTTGAAAGTGTAGTATTGAAGTCCCCCACTATCACTGTATGAGGGCCAATATGTAATTTTTTGTAGTAGTGTTTCATTATGAACTGGAACACCTTGTGCTTGGTGCATAAATGTTTAGAATTGTAATACTCTCTTGGTGGATTTCTTCCTTAATGAGTGTCCTTCCCTATGTCTTATGGTTAGTTTTGACTTGAAGTCCATTTTAATATATTTGTCATATATTAAAAATATCTACACCTGTTTGTTTCTTGTGTCCTTTTTTTGGATTACTTCTTTTTTATGCTTTTACCCTGAGGTAGTGCCTATTCTTGATGTCTATCCTTGATGGTGATGTGTGTTCCTTGGATGTATAATAAAGATGGATCCTGTTTTCTAATCCAATCTGTTAGTCTGTGTCTTTTTATTGGGGAGTTGAAATGAGATCATTGATATTGAGAGTTACCAATAAACAATGTTTATCAATTTCTCTTATTTTGGCATTGTGGTGTAGAGATTCTTTTTCTCCTCTTTCGATTTACTGTTTTAGGATTACTTATTTGTGGGTTTTCTTGGGTGTAGTTAACTTCTTTAGACTAAATTTTTCCTTTCTTTCTAGTGTCTCCTGTAGAGTTATATTGGTAGACAGAAATTGCTTAAAATTTTTCATACAATGTTTTTCTTTTTCCATTCATTGTGATTGAAAGTTTTGCTGGGTATAATAGCCGACATCTGTAGTCTCTCAGAATTAGAAAGTCCAGGCATTTCTAACTTTCAGTCTCTGTTGAATAATCAGGTATCATTATAATGGGCCTGCCTTTACATGTCACTTGGTCTTTTCCCTTTCCAGCCTTTGTGAAGGTTTGAGTAAGAATGGCCTCCATAGGGTCATATATTTGAATGTTTAGGGTGTGGTGTTCGCAGATCTTATTGAAATAGATGTGGCCTTGGAGAAAGTGTGGCACTGGGGAGGACTTTGAGGTTTCAGAAGCTCAAGCCAGGGTCAGCCAGGGTCTCTTTTACTGACACCTTCCAATCTGGATGTAGAATTCTCAACCTCCTCTACAGCACCAGGCCTGCCTGCATGCTGCTGTGCTTCCTGCCATGATGATAATGGACTGAACTGCAATGTTTTCTTTTTATAAGAGTTTCCATGGTCATGGTGTCTCTTCATAGCAACACAAACCCTAAGAGGGCCTTTTAACATCATTTCTTTGTTCTATATATTTAGTGTCTTGATTATTATATGTCTTCTGGAATTTCTTTTCTGATTCTGTCTACTTTGTGTTCTGTATGTCTCTTATACACTGATGGACATCCTCTTCCTTTGGTTGGGTAAGTTTTCTTCTATGATTTTTTTTAAGTTTCTGTATGTTTGAGCTTAGTTTATTTTCCTTCCTCTATACCTATTTTTCATACATATGATCTTTTCAAAGTATTCTAATTTTCCTGGATGTTTTGTATCTGGATTTTTTATATTTAACTTTTTTTTTTGATGAGCTACCCATCTCTTCTACTTTGTCTTCAAGATTAGAAATTCTCTCTTCCCTATCTTTTAATCTGTTGGTGAGGCTTACCTCTGAGGTTTTTGTTTAACTGCCTAAGATTTTAATTTCCAGTTTTAATTCAGTTTGGGCTTAGTTTTGTGATGTTATTTCTGTTTTCTTGTCTTGAAGTGTTTTCATTATTCCACTCAACTTTCCTATTTGTGTCTTCACAATATCATTAAAGCATTTGTTCAGATCTTCTTGAAGGTATTGGAGCATATTAATAATTGCTGTGTTGAAGTCCTTGTCTTATACTTCAGCTAAACTACGTTTTCTCAGAGCCTACTGCAATAGGGTTATTGCCTTCTAGGTAAATTCTCTTGTCAATGTTTGTGTTTTTGTGCTGGGATGTGGGCATCTGAAGTTATGATTCAGGTGTTTCTTGTTGTCGACAAATGGACTTGTCTTGGTTGGGTTGGTGTTTTATTCTTTGGTTGCTGTTACCCACTCTGGATCCTAGATAACTGTGGTGGTTCTGGGGTCCCTGGTAAAGAGGTCTTTGTGGGTCAGTTAGTGACACAAAGTTTCATAGTGACACCCTATCTCAAAAACAAACAAGTAAACAAAAAGGAAAAGATGCAGGATTGCTGCACATTCAAGGCTGCCCTGACCACATAATGAGATTTATCTCAGAAGAACAAAAAAGAGGGGCTAAAGTGATGGCTCAGCAGTTAAGAGCACTGGATGTTCTTCCAGAAGACGTAGGTTCAATTCCCAGTACTTGCATGTCTGCTCCTGTCCATCAGTAATTCCAGTTCTAAAGTATCTGACATCCTTTTCTGGCCTCCTCAGGCACCAGCCTGTACATAGTGCACAGACATATATGTAGGCAAACACTCATACACATGAAATGAAATAGAATATATGAGATATCTGTACGTACTGCGAATGTGTCCTTCTAACCAGGAAGATAACTCTGCAGGTTCCTTCCCTAGTATTTGTGCTAGTAAAAGTGAAACTTTAACGTCTGAGAAGCAGATCAGTGAAAGACAAGAAAAATCAGGACCAGACTTCAATCAAGATGCCTAGAGTCAAGTCGCATGCCTGCAGAAATGATATAAGACATTTGGAACTGAAAATGTCTCTTATCCCCTCCCCTATCCGTCCAAATCCCCTTTTCCTGAGTCCCTCTCCTACTTTTCTGTCCCGTGTGTGTATGTGGTCACTGCATTGAATTAGAGTTACCTGCATGAGCGGGAGTTGTTTGCTTGAGTGAGGGCAATGTACCAGTGGCCACACCACTAAGGAGTATGACTCCCCCTCCTCCTGTAACCTTTATCTGTAGCTCCCTTTTGGGCAGGTGGGGCCTCATGAGCTCTTCCACCCATGACAGAATGTTGAAGGGCCCAGTCTTGTGCAGGTAGCCACTAATGCTGTGAGTTCACGGGAGTAATGGCCACATCATGTCCAAAACACATTTTACGACACCCTTTCTATCACCTAGCTCTTCCATTCTTTCTGCCCCCTCTGTGATATTCCTGAGCCTGGAAGAGGGTGATGTAAATGTCCCATTTAGGAGTTTTCCAGTGTTAAAAATGTCATAAAGGGGCAGCGTGAATTACATGAATTACATGAAACTCCAAAGTTATTCTGCCACTACAAAGATATAGGGGTAACAGACAACAGCTTTGTAAATACACAGTTAAGGAAGGGAATAAACAACAGGAAAATAAAGGAAACGTTACTATAAAATAATATGGTAATTAGTAAATAAAAGGAAATGCTGCCAGGTGTGGTAGCACTCTCCTTTAGTCCCAGAACTGAGAGGCAGAGGCAGGGGGATCTCTGAGTTCAAGGTCTACAGATCTAGTCCAGGACAGCTAGGGCTACATGGAGAGATCCTCTCTCAAATTTAAAAAAAAAAAATCCTCCTGTGAAGGGTCCAGGAAGCCTGCTCAGATGGCCCGGCTTCCCGCTCAGCCCTGAGCCCTCGCCAGCCTTTCCAGCATTAAATCCTGCCAAGCCCTTGCATTTGTGACCCCTTCTACTTGGACCACTCCTATAGAGCTTTTAGGTCTTGGCTCGCGCATCACCTCCTCGGAGACCTCTCCTTCCCCTTCCTATACAGCATTGCCTTTCCTAAACATTGTCCTGTTCAGAAATTATGGCTAAAGGTTTCTGCAATTGAAGGAAAATACCAAATCTCAAACAACATAAAAAAAAAAAAAAGACCAACCCACATTTCTGGAGGAATCAAAGCACAAGAGTGACTTAAGAAAACTTAAGTATAGTTCAGCAAGGGAAACAATGTGGCCTGTAGAAGATGAACGCAATGCAAGAAGCAGCAAGGGGCCGGCAGAGCAATAAAAAATGTCAGCAAACCTATTACTCGGTGGATGATAAATCATGACTATCGAGAGGTTAAAAGCATGGGAACTAAAATCCTCCACAACCATGATGCGGAGTTAGGAAGAAAGCATACAGCGGGAAATGGAGACAGCCGGGGCCTTGGAGGAGGAGAAGGATTGCTACTTTAATTAACCACTGTCTCTAATTTTTAAAAGCCTGGGGGTGTGTCTCAGTGAAAGAGCCCTTGCCTGTCATGCATGCGGCTCTGGGTTCAACCCCCAACACAAAAGAAGTAAGGAGAAGTTAGATGCTATACGTAGTCACTGAAAAGGCAAAAATCAAATGTATTACTTCTAATCCACTAGCAAAAGCAAGAAGGTGTTATTAATTTCACCTACGGAAATAGAGAGCTGGGGAATTCTGGGCTAAGATGGCAGATTTGAAGCTGGATCTGAGCGAGTGGATTATTACACACAAGAGACATCAGGTGAGTGACACTTGCCACCAAGCCTGACCACCTAAGTTTGATCCCTAGGTCCCACATGTTGGAAAGGAGGAGACCAACTCCTCAGAGTTGTCCCCTGATCTCCACATGAGCTCCATTGCATGTGCATGAGAACACATGCACACACACACACACACACACACATAAATAAATAAATAAACAAACAAACAAATATAACTTTGAGAAGGTTGACAGGAAGGAGAAGAGCTAGGGCTGCTGTGGCACTTCTCCAGTCCCTGGCCACCAACTCCTAAACTCGCCAGCATTCGTCGTATGCTGCAATGACCTCCTCCCAATATAGTCCTGACTGCCACTGCTCCCATTGCTGCTGCCACGCGGGGCCATGGTCAGCACAGCCACCCCTATTAGCGTTAGCTGTCTTTTCCAGCAATCTGCTTGCGGGAATGGTACCAGGAGTGTCAGAAGGAGAAGGCCCAAGCTTGCCAGGCCTCCTTAACCTTATTCCCCAGGGAAAGGTGAGTGTGCTATCTACCCGCTCTGCAGCCCCACAGCCCAGGATAACCAGATGCAATAGAAACTCAGTTTATTACTGTGAGCATCAGCATATATAGGTTAAGTGACATCGTGTGATGTGGGCATACCTCCAGCCAATGAGAGACAGTCAAGCCCCTCTGGCTGGAGGGGCGGCTACCTGGTTTTGCTGTCTCGTCCTCACTTGGTAACTTTGAGACTATCTTTCAGACTCGAGCCAGGCTCTTCTCTGTCCTACAGGCCTCAAGGTACAGGCCTTGAGATAATTTTGGCCCAACACAAGCTGTTGAAAGCAGGCACAGAGGGCATACTGGGACAGGGTAAGCACAGGAGTATACAGAACTGTGACCAGGGAACCAGAGCCTGAGACAGAAATAATGACTTCCCCTAAGTCCTGATACAGCGCTCCGTGGCACACAGAGGTGCTCAGGTGAGCCAGCCTTCCACTCTGCTTCAGGATCGGAGTCACAGAAAGCCCTGCCTCGTGGAAGGTTTGATCCCTGACTTACTAGGGGCGAGGCTGTAAATTGTTGGAGAAGGGCAAGAGTCAGAGCAGGCAACTGTGGCAGGAAATAGTCTGCACTCTCAGTAATCCCTGTCATCTAGAGAGACACACTGCCCTAACCTGCCTGGATCTCTTCTGCTTGTGAAGACTGCTCCAAATGATGTTTCTGGAAAGAGAGAACTCATCACCACAGTGACCATGAAAACTAGCTGAGAAAATTTTCCTAGTCAGGCTTCCTGTTCCTGTGATAAAACACCATGACTGAAAGCAACTTAAGGAGGAAGGGGTTTGTTTTGGCTCATAGTCCATCATGAAGGGAAGCCAGGGCAGAACCATAGTGGAGGCAGGAGGTGATGCAGACACCATGGAGGAGTGCTGCTTGCTGGCTTGCTCTCCATGAATTGCTCAGCCTGCTTTCTTATACGATGCAGGATCATCTGCCCAGGAGTGGCACCACCCTCAGTGAGCTGGGCCCTCCACGTCAATCATCATCGTCACCAATCAGGAGGATTCCCCACAGAGTTCCCCACAGGCCAGTCTGATCAGGACATATTCTCAACCAAGGGTCCCGTCTCTCAAGTGACTCCAGGCTGTGTTGAGTTGACAAAGCTAACCAGCGCAGACATACTGCCTTCTAGTTCACATTATTGCCTAGCTTTCAGTTCTTCATTTCCCCCATGTTTTCTATTTAGTTCTGTATTTTTATTACTATTTATATTTTTGCACTCTATCCGTGAAGCTGTTGTGTTATTCTTCTGTCTTAACTGGAAGACTTTCATGGTAGTCTTTCAATTTTCTATATCTACTTTTTAATATTTTCCTTTAGCTTTTATATATTACTGTGGTTACATTCTCTGCTCCCTCCGGTACTTCTGAGATCTGGGCTTTTCTTCTCAGTCATTCTTACTCCTTCTTTCCCCCTTTCTGTGCTCATCCACTGTGTCACTACTTAAATCTTGATATCCTTAGCACAAAGGAGTTTATAACTTACACTTTCCCCACCAGGGCCCTTAATAAGGCTGCCTCTGGACCTTACTGGGAACACAAGTTACTTTCTCTGAAGTGTCCCCTCCTGCAAGTCAGTGCTGAGACTGCTGGCCACTGCAGCTGTCTCCTCCACAAGCAGCAAAGGAAACAATCCTAGTGAAGACAACCCAACAGGATGACTGACATAAAACAAAACCAATGAGCCAGAGGATTGGAAGATGCACCCAACAGATGCACAAAGACTGTGGTGAGCACCCCTCATGGCAAATCCACAGCCTTACAGCTCGGGAACAGAAGCAAAAGACACTGAGAAATTGAATTGACTGGCAAAGATTTTAGAGTCTTATTTAAAAAAAAAATCAGCAACCATAAAATAGACTCAAATAAGGAAGTGGATGAAGGAAGAAGATCAATTTAAGACAACGAGAAGAAGAATAAGGAAGTGGATGAAGGAAGAAGATCAATTTAAGACAACGAGAAGAAAAAAATACTGGGAAAAGAATGAAACTGAAATTTTAAAAAAGAAAAAGAACACAACACTGAAAGGTGACCAAAGCTTCCAAGAAGTGTGAAATAAAGTCAAGAGACTAGACCTAAGTGTGTATGGAATAAAAGGAACTGAGATAAAGTCAAAAGGTATAGATAATTTAGTCAATAAAACATTTAGAATCCTAAATAAACATGAGCTGTGAAGAACCTCTTCATGACATCTCAAAGCCAAAAATACAAAACAATGGAAGAGTACTAAAAGCTGTAAGGGAGGGAATGTCAACTCAAAAACACCATCAGACACATCACAACATCGGATCTTTAACCAGCAACCCTAAAAGCATAAAATGATATATTTTAAGCCCTGAGAGTAAACACCACAATCAAAATTGTCTTATCCAACACAATTACCTCTTAAAATTATTGAAGAACTGAGAATATTTCAATGAAAAAAATAAAGCCAATTTGTGGCAAACAATCCAACACTGTAGAAAAATAGTTAAAGAAATACATAAAGGAAGAAGAAAATCTCACCTACGGCAGAATACATCTCATGAGAGGAACAGATGGGCAAAGAACAGGGAATGATCCAATCATGTCCCACACAGCAGACCAGAAAACCTCTGATACCAACAGGGCAAGAATAAGAAAATACCCAGTAATCTGACCAGCCAGGACAATTAGCAAAGTCATAGGAAATACCAGACTTATCTCAACAACAACCTTAGGTATACTAATTCAATTCGTCGATTAAAAAATGCAAACTAAATGAATTACAAAATTAGAACCAATAACTGTTGACCCCCAAGAAACTCACTTAACTTGGAAAGACATCCAAATATGGAGTCAAATGCTGGATATTGATGTGCCAACAGGAAAAAAAGGCATAAGCAAGCTAGCAGGGTGATTCTCATGCCTCATAAAGTATATTTCAAACAAAAACTAATAAGAAAAGATTTTTTAAAGGTCACTATATGTTAGTAAAGAAAACAAATCATCAGGAAGATATAACAATTATAAGTACTTATGCACCAAACACTGAGACTCCTGATTTCATAAAGCAAATATTAAAGGGATAAAAAGACATATTGACCCTGACACAAGAATGGGGGGCTTCTATACCCTACTCACATATTCAAGTCTTCTAAACTTAAATCAGCAGTGAAACCTCACAGCTAAATTATACCATAGAACAACTTGATTAAAAGATATTTATGGAATGTTCCATCCAAAAGTTAGGAAATACGCACTCTTCTCGGTGGCAGATGGAGCCTTCTCTAAAATTGATTGCATTATAGGCCACAAAACAAGCCTTACACACACAAAAAAAAGATGGAAATAATTCCTGGCATCTTATCAGACCACAGTGGAATAAAACTAGAAACCCATGGCCATAGAAACCCTGGAAACTATATACATACTTGGAGAGTGAACATAATAGTTTTGAATGAACAGTAGACTACTGAAGAAATCAGAGAGGAAAAGATTTCAATTCCTAATCAAAATGATTAGAACTTGAGAACTTGAGAATACAGCCAAGGCAGTCCGGAATGAAAGTCTCATCTGTAAGTAATCATGTTAACATCAGAGACATAGCAAGCAAATAACCTAATGATGCACTGTAAGGCCCTAGATAGACAAGTAGACGCCAAATCCAAACCCAATGTACAGTGACAAGTAAAAGAGTAGAGGAAAAATTAATGAAATAGATACTAAAAGAACAATACAGGGGCTGGAGAGATGGCTCAGTGGTTTAAGAGCATTGCCTGCTCTTCCAAAGGTCCTGAGTTCAATTCCCGGCAACCACATGGTGGCTCACAACCATCTGTAATGAGGTCTGGTGCCCTCTTCTGGCCTATAGACATATACACAGACAGAATATTGTATACATAATAAGTAAATAAATATTTTTAAAAGAGAACAATACAGAAAATCATTCAAATGGGCTGGAGAGATGGACAGAAGTTAAGGCATATATTGCTCTTCCACTTCAGACAGTTCTCAACCACTTTTAAACACAGCTTCATGGGAATCCATTGCTTCTAGGCTCCATGGGCACCATAGAAACATGCAAATACCCACTACATACACACACACACACACACACACACACACACACACACACACACACACACACGGAAGGAGAGAGAGAGAGAATTTTTAAAATAACTTTAAACTCATTTTTTAAAAGAATCATTCAAACAAATATTTCATTCTCTGTGATTATTCACAGTATTGCAAAAACCCTTGCCAAACCACTATGAAAAAAAAACAAGAAAAGACTCAAACAAAGAAAATTAGAGATTAAAGAGGAGTTGTGAATAGTACAGACTCCAGAGAAATCCAGATTATTTGGAAAGACTTTGAAAAGCTACATTTTAAAAAGCTGGGAAGCCTAGAATAGTGGATAAATTTCTTAACTAATGTGACCCCCCCAAATCAAAGCCAGAAGAGAGAAACAATCTGAGCAAACTGTTAGTAAGCAATGAGACTAAATCAGGACTTGAGTTTTTCTAAAAAAAGTTCCCTGCAGATTCACTAATGAAGTTCATCAAACATTTAAGAAGATCTAATAGCAACACCTCTCAAACCATTCCATAAGAGAAAGGGAAAAAACACAACTGAACTCGTGGTACAAAGTCAGTATTATCATAATTCTAAAGCCGGATAAAAACACAGTTACAAAAACAAAAACAACAGACAAGTTTCCCTGGTGAACAACAATGCAAAATTTCTCAAGAAAACAGAATAGTTGCAAACCCAATTCAACAGAACATTTAAGCTCGGGCGCTGCAGGGATGGCTCAGCAATTAAGACCGCTTGCTTCTTTTTTAAAGAACTGGAGTTCAGTTCCCAACACCCACATCAGGCCACTCACAACTGCCTGTAATTCCAGTTCCAGGGGATCCAATGTCCTTTCCTGGCTTCTGTGGGTACCTGTACTCACCTGCACACACACACACACACACACATGCACACACACACAGAGGGGGGAGGATAATTTAAAAATAAGGACTGGGGGCTGGAGAGATTGCTTGGAGGTTAAGAACACTGGCTGTTCTTCCAGAAGTCCTGAGTTCAATTCCCAGCAACCACATGGTGGCTCACAACCATCTGTAATGAGATCTGGTGCCCTCTTCTGACCTGCAGACATACATGTAGACAGAACACTACATACATAATAAATAAATAAAACTTTAAAAAAAACTGGAGAGATGATTCAGCAATTAAGAGCACATACTGATATTGCAGAGAGCCCAGTCTCATGTCCACCCCATCAGGCGGCTCATAGTCAGCGCTGACTTCAGCTCCTCTAGGCTCTGCAGGCCCCTGCACTCACACACACAAACCCACACACAGAACAACAAGAAGAAAAAAGTCCTATCTGTGGCCACAGCACCCTGGGCACACCCAATCTTGACTGACCCCGGAAGCTAAGCAGGGTGGGGCCTGCTTAGTACTTGGATGGGAGAAATATACTCTCTCTCTCTCTCTCTCTCTCTCTCTCTCTCTCTCCCTCTCCCTCTCCCCCCCCTCACGCGCGCACAACACACACACACATACAATTTAAAAATAAACCCTAAATTAATAATAATTAAATAAATATTTACCACTTGTGGTGGTTGAGTAAGAATGGCTTCCATAGGCTCACATATTTCAATGTTTTGTTCCTAGTTGTAGACTTGTTAGGAAAGATTGGGAGAAATGGCCTTGTTGGAGGAAGTGTGTCACTGGGAATGGACTTTGGGGTCTCAAAAGCCCATACCAGGCCCAGGCTCAGCCTCCTCTCTCTCTCTCTCTCTCTCTCTCTCTCTCTCTCTCTCTCTCTCTCTTTCTCTCTCTCTCCCCTCCCCTCCCCTTTTCTCTCCTCCCCTCCCCTTTAGGTCAGATGTAAGCTCTCAGCTACTGCTCAGCACCATGCCTGCCTGCCTGCCACTACGCTTCTCACCATGGTGGCCATGGACTAGCCATCTAAAACTGTAAGCAAGTCCTCAATGAAATGCTTTCTTTCATAAACTGTCTTGGTCATGCTGTCTCTTCGCAGCAATAAAACAGTAACTAAGACAACACTATCAAGTTGGTTTCATTTCAAGGACACAAGGTTCACATTCGCAAACAACTCAGTGTAATACACCATGTAAACAGACAGAAGGACAGCAATCACATGATCATCTTAATGAATGCAGAAAAGACATTTGACAAAATTCAGCATGCTATTACTATGACAAAAGTTCTAGGGAAAAAAATGAAATCAACAGAACACACCTCCACACAACAAAGGCTATATACTCATAACCAGCACTACACTAAGTGGGAGAAAACTGGGAACATTTCCTCTAAAATCTGCACTGAGACAAGGCACCTACTCTTTTTACTTCTATTCAGAAAATAAAAACAAAACTAGACACCGCTTCTATAATCCTAACACTTGTGAAGCTGGAGCAGGAGAATTGACTTAAGTTGGAGGCCATCCTGGGCTCGTTCCAGGCCAGTCAGGATTACATGCATGACTTTGTCTCGAAAAGAGTTAGAAGTGGGCTGGAGAGACTGCTCAGTGGTTAAGAGCTCTTGCTGCTCCTGCAGGGAATCCAGGTTCGGTTTCCAGCACCCATGAGGTGGTTCACAACCATCCATAGCTCCAGTTCCAGGGACTCTGACCTCATCAGGCACCAGACACATATGTGATAAGCAAACATACATGCAGGCAAAATACACATAAAATAAATCTTAAAATTTTTTCAATTATTTGCTTTTTAAGATTTTTCTTTTTATTTTCGAGACAGGGTTTCTCTGTAGCTTTTGGTTCCTGTCCTGGAACTAGCTCTTCTAGACCAGGCTGGCCTCGAACTCACAGAGATCCACCTGCCTCTGCCTCCTGAGTGCTGGGATTAAAGGCGTGCACCACCACTGCCCAGCTACTGCTTTTTAAGATTTTAATGTACTTACATCATTTCCCCTTTCCCTTTCCTCTGTGCTAACCCTCCCATATACCCCTCCTTGCTCTCTTTCAAATCCATGGCCTCTTTTTTCATGAATTGTTATTACACACACACACACACACACACACACACACACACGCGTGTGTGCGCACTCCTAAATATGTAAGTACAAACTGCTCAGTTTGTATAATGTTACTTGAATGTATATATTGGGGCTGACCATTTGGTGTTGGATAACATATTGGTGTGTTCTTTCCTGGGGAGACTGTTTCTCCCACTCTCAGAAATCCTTGGTTGCTGGGCTGAGGCCTTCTGGGCTTTCCAGTGACATTTTTAGAGAGATGGGTGTGAAAAAGGTAAGAGGAAGTGCATTGGTGGGAGACTATAAAGTAGGAGGGGGAGTTGAAGATAAATATTACTAAGATACATTGTATACATGTATGAGACTGTCAAAGAATAAATTGAAAAAGTCCTTTCAAAAATGAGCAGGAGAGAGGAGTCTTGGCTCGATTTCTTTAAACCCACCTAAGCACTGCTTAGAAGACACTCCTCAAACAAAACGATTCAGAAAGAATGGCATGACACTTGTTTATCTTTGTCTGCCCAAGTTACTTCCAAGGAACTGACTGATGAACTAGCACTGCCCCAGCAGGTTAGTGGATGGAGCCCACCACTGGCAAACATCAGGGCATCAAGTAGACCCAATTGGAACCTGGCATTGACTCAAGCCAGGTCTGACAGCAACCTGGGAGTGACCTGGGTCAGAAGAGCTTCTTCTTCAAACCAGGAAGACTTAGAAGGTATTACTGAGGGAGGGTCATCCTCAGGCCTCTGTGGGGAGCATGACACTCGCTGTCAACACCCATCTCCAGCATTGTGGGTTATCCTAATAGGCCAGCTAGGGTGTGTGCTTTGGGTTCCTCCCTGGTTGCAGGACAATCTTGACAGATTAGGACAAATGCTCTCCATGCAAACTGTCACACAAACTTGTGTCCCACAGAGTTACAAACTGTGGGAAGGAATCCCTCCGTGGTTTTATGGTTGGACTTGGTAAGCGGGTACAGAGTGAAGTGTACCCATCTTAGGCACATTAATCCTCCATGACCCCATGCGGTGGTATGTGTCTCTGAGATTCAGAGGAGACTGACTGAGACAGTAGTGCCAACATTTGATGAGCCCATAGAAACCGCAGGTCCTGCTAGCTAGAAAGGTGAATGCCTGTTGTAGCTAGGGTTGTCCCTCCTGGCAGCAAAACTCAAGGGCCACCTAGGCCATAAGAGTACAGATATACCCTCAGGAATCATGGGCTATCTTCCTTCAGTTATATATAAATGTCAAGTAGACAGTTTCTGACCAGGCTTGGAAAGAGCACTTCCTGTAGGAACAGGACCATGGTGGTGACAGAATTGTTAAAATCACAGATTTTCTGGAGATTCAGAGATGAGGTAGATGTCTATGTCTTCTCCATGGGGACTGTCCATGTTCAGGCTCACGTCTCCTGTGACAGGAAGGTGCTCCAGTCAGACTGTGTCCCTGGGTCCCCATTGCTTCACAGTGATTGTGGTACTGTGGGCTAGGTGGGAACATTGGAAGCATCTCTGCTTATGCTAAACCCTTGGTAGAATGCAGGTCACAGTGGTATGTCTGGCCATTCGGGGCTTTCTTTAATTAGGGAATCTGTGGGAAGGGTGCCAAAGGGCAGGAGTGTGACTATATGGAACACAACCTATAAGGGCTGCCATCTGGAGTTCGGTGGTGGTGGTGCATGCCTTTAATCCTAGGGAGGCAGGGGTAGATGGATCTCTGAGTTCAAGGCCAGCCTGGTCAACAGAGTGAGTTCCAGGACAGCCAGGAATACCTGGAGAAACCCTGTCTCAAGAAACAAAGGAAGGAGGAGCAGGAGAAGGAGGAGGAG
>NW_004949178.1:776972-784616 GCF_000317375.1 Microtus ochrogaster
GTTGTTGTTGTTGTCATCTGGGACAAACTCATGGCAAAGAGAGTTAGCATGCTATTACTGCTACAGCCTCTGGGAGACATTGAGGTACATGTCACTATCACTATGTAATTGTACCCAGTGACCGAACACCAGCCATAAAGCCTTAGAGGAATTCTCTCCCACTCTCTTGGCCAAAAGTCCATGAGACAGTTTGTACTGGCTATGAGGATGTCCAGGATGGCATGCATAGATACTGTGGCCTACTCAGAAGGGTTTCAGGGGTCCTTAGCTCTTGATGCTCATACCCTTGTCTCTTCAATGTTTTATCATAGGTGGTGGCAGGGCATTTCCAAGGCTGCCAAGAAAGACACTGTGGCTTCTTCCTTGCTAACTGTCCTGCCTTGAGCAGCACTCTAGAGGAGCTTATGTGGGGAGGAGCTGACTATTGCTCAGCCATGCACTTACAGGAAGCAGGTGCTCTTTCCCTAGGCAATCGCTCAGGTAATGGCAGGTCCATCTGGCACCCTGACTACAAATGCACAGGGAGGCTCTGATGCAGAACTGTCTGTCAAACCAACCCTGGATTCCAGACCCACAGATATTGTGTGAGATAGCGAACGTTGGTGTTTTGGCCATTATAGCAATAAATAATTCATGATGCAATTAGAAACAAGTGAAATTTAGTGTCATAAGACCCTCTCTGTAAATGTATCTAGAACATTCGGATGTATATGTCTTAGTTACTTCACTCATTGCTGTAACCAAATACCCAACAAGAAGCAATTCAAGGGTGAAGGGGCCTGTCATGTTAGGGAAGGCATGGAAGCAGGAGGGTGACACTGCTGGTCACACTGATCCAGAGTCAGCAAGCAGAGAGGGAGACATGTTTGTGCCCTTAGAACAGAAGGAACTGCATGTAGGAATTCCCCCAAAACAATGTTTACAAAACATGTTGACTTCTGTGTCTACTTCTGTGTCTACAGAGAAAAAAGAAAGCTAGTTCTACTTCTTACTGTTTCAGTCACATAAAAAGGAAGAAGAAGGGCTGTTTTGACTTCCGGCTTGTGAAGGAGTTCAGTCCATCACAGTGAGGAAGGCGTGCCGGCTAAAGTATGAGGTGGCTGGTCACATTGCACACACAGTCAGGGAGCAGAGAGCAGACAGGAAGTGGGGCTGAACTATCAACTCCCTCTTCCTCCGAAAAGTTCTATAGCCTTCCATTCCAAAACACTACCACCACCTAGGGACCAAGTGTTCAAACAAATGGGCTCATGGGAGACATTTTGCTCTCAAACCACAAGACCTAGTCGGATTTTGATGGATTCAAGGTGCCATAGTAAAGCTGTTTCAGACATGTGCCAGGTTCGGAGAGCCAAGTACAACTGCCCTGTCCCTGAGCACCTCTCTTCAACCGTGACCATAGAGGAAGTGAGTGGAGAAAGAGCAGAAGCCCCGACTGCCTCCTTCCTTAATCACAGACTCCTGTCATGGGGCCCGACGAGGGAGAAGGAGAACGGGGAGGATGGCGATCTGCAGATAGTGAAATATTGATGATTATCATGATTGGACATTTCTCTGAGCTGTTTTTATTATGTGAGGTTTTCAGTACATGGGAGGGGCTGTTATTTGTGAGTTAAAGTGGTGCAGGACTATTTCTAGAGAATTCCATTCAGTAAAAAAATTTTATTTTTTTATTTTATTTTATTTCTTTGTTGAATAAATCTGAAAGAGATGGCAGAAAACAAGGGGGAAATGCATGCGTCCAGAAATTCAAACAGCGTTTGTGCATTGTGACAGACACTACAGGCAGATAACTCAGAAGTCATTCACACCTTTCTAACCCAGGGGTTTAAACATTGCACAGGAGCCTCATACACTGCTGATGGAGACAGGGGTGAAGCCTGAGACAGCTGCTCTGGCTACGTCCATCAGAATTTTAGAAGCACTCTTGGATACAGGTATCCCTTCCCAGGGATTTCTTCTGATCGTACCCTGACCATGTGAAATGACTTGGTCCAAGGCTATGCCTGACAGCACCACTTGTGTACAGCGGCCTTAACTCTGTTAGTGAGCAGTTGGGTGTACAGTGGCCTTAACTCTCTGTTAGTGAGCAGTTGAGTGTACAGCGGCCTTAACTCTCTGTTAGTGAGCAGTTGAGTGTACAGTGGCATACATCGGTACGTATGTTGTGTATCTTCTTTAAGCTTCTAAGCCACTTCAGGCTGACAAAACAAAATACCAAGGGCTGAGAGGCTTAAACAAAAAAGTCTTGTATTTCTTGACGTTCTGGAGACTGACTGGGACATCTGAGCTCAGGGTGTCTGTGGGTTGGACTTACCGTAAAGGCTCTCCCAGGGCCTTCTGTTGGGTCTTTGGAGTTCTTGGATGTTTTCTCTTACAGGATATCTTCTGCCTAACCCTTGGCTCTGTCCTCATGACATCACTTACCCTAAGTGATGCCTTTACTCCAGACAGTCACACTGCCCGTGAGGGCCTCAATATAGGAAAGGGGCCATGGTTCAGCCCACAGCATGTGGTATAATAGTATTCCACAAGGAAATGCAGTAGAAGACACTAAGCCAGCCACAGGGGCTACACACCCAGAGAGATGGCTAAGTGGAGACAGAAAAGCAGAAGTCAAGGTGCTAAGCAGCAAGCTGAGTGCCCACCATCCACTCCTTTCTCAGTCCTAACAGAGACCATACCAACAGGTTTCCCTGTCCTGTGACACAGGCTTGGTCCTCTCAACGGTTCCCACAGCAAGAGGGCAAAGGAAGGAAAATGACAAGAACAGGTATGTGGGCCCAGGCTTCTTCTTTGCCCTGCCCCTCAGGAATCTGTATGACTTGCATAGTCACCATGCATTTCGCTCAACTGATGTCTGTTCTGGTTTCTGTGTCATCCCTGGGCTTTGCCCATAGCCTGCCCACACCTTTGCAAACAATGCATGCACTAAACTCCACACACTTGATGTGTGCCATCTGACATCTTTAGCTCTGCTGATAGTATGTTAGCATTTACGGTTTTTAAAGTGTGTGTGTGTGTGTGTGTGTGTGTGTGTGTGTGTGTGTGTACTTATCCATACTTAACAAATCTCAGAGGTTGTCTTTAGAAAAGTTGCCTGGATGGCTGAGGTGGAGTCCAGGAGTGAGGGGTATTTATTTCCACTGTATCCTTTTTGTTCCTCATGAATTCTATACTATACACATACTTTCATTATTCAAAATATTTTTAATTTAAACCTTAGAAAGTAATTTAAAAGAAAGACTGTAGTGGGACTTGTCATCAGAAGGCTTCATAGGCGGCTGTCCCTACAGCACCTAGGTCCCTCCTTCCCCAGGAACATCTACTTCTCCTGGCAGATACACCAAGCCACCAACTGAACAAAATAAAAAGAAGTGAATAGGTGTCTTCCACTCCACTTAATGGACAAGAAGTGTGATGCTAGAAACAATTTGGGACGTTAACTCTTAGATCACGTTAGTGGCGTTCACTCCACTGTGGCAGAGTAGCCGACAGGATCGACCTAGGAGAGGAAGGGTTTATTTAGGCTCACGATGTCGGAGGCTTCAATCCACGATCGTCTGGTTCCATTGCTTTCAGGACTATTGCAAGGACAACCATGGTGAAAGGGTGTGGCAGAAGGAATTATTGCTTCCTTCATGGCAGCCAGCATGCAGAGATGGGCTAGGGACCAGTGTGTTTGCCAGGAAGACCCCCTAGTGACCCACATCTGCCAACTAGGCCTAACCTCCTAGTTTCTATCACTTCCCAGGAATACCATGAATTCATCAAAGGATGAGGTCAGGTCAGAGCCCTCAGGATCAAACCACTTTTGGGCACATTAGCCTGCTGCCAAGCCTCAAATGCAGAAGCCTTTGGGGGACCTCTTAGGTCCAAACTGTAGCAGGCCATTTTCTTTCTAATGCTTTGGATTGACTTTGCTTCATAGCCTCTGTGCTACTGCTGCCTTTGGTAGGCTGGCACTCACAGTGCAGACCCTGAAAACCCTCCTCTCTGCCCCCGAGTGCTGGCGTTGCCCGTGTAAGCCACCGTGCCCACACTTAGCTTTCTGACTCTTGCTGGTCATCAAGACGTTTCTCTAAGGCAGTAATTTCATAACCACTGTCAGCGATATGTGTTTACCACATCTGTGGCCCTTCCCTGGTAAACTCTGTTCACAGAGAACATGACAGCACTACCACCAAACTTTTCGTTAGCCCTACCTTCAAATCTCTCTCTCTCTCTCTCTCTCTCTCTCTCTCTGATGGTTTGAGCATACAGGGACTCAATACTAGCCCTGTCTGAGTCACAGCGACACAGCAGGGGTTTGTCTGGAGTGGGTACAAGAAAGCCCTGCCTGCTTTTCAGGGTCTGGCTCCTTTGCCTGCTCTTGAGCCACGACTGACCCATCATTAGATGCTATCTCTATTTCTGTTGTGTTTACCACACTGCAGGCTCCTCACTTTCATCCCATTATTGTTGCTGGGTCATCCAGAGACTTCGTCACCCAGGAAACAGAGAGAAGGATAACACAGTGAGCTTTCTGGCTCAGCTAATTCACCATCTGGCAGTACAGCATTGGGCCTCTGATTTCCGGGGAGAGGAGGACCTTCAGAGCCCCTCAGTCTTTGTGGCTTGTCCTCCTTCCAGAAGTGTCTGCTTCAGTTTCCTATATCAACTCTTCCCTACTTAAACAGAAAGAAACAGGTCTATATGTAATAGACAAGCCATGTTAGTAATGTAATTGGTAGCGGAAGCAGACCATGCTCCGTACCTACCTTCCAGGAGGGCTGGAGCTGGAAGAGAAGCCCAGAAATACATTAGCACAAGGCCCCAGCCTCCACAGCAGCAACTCAAAACTGCTTTATGGTCCCAAGGGGGCAGCCACTGGCCAAGGCCTGGCAGGAAATCACACCTGCCACCATCTCCATCTTAGCCCTGCCTCCTCGCAATTCTTGCAGTCCTGTGGCAAGGGCCAGGGACCCAAGTCCTCTGACCCTGAGCTTTCTCCTCACAAAGCTCCTCTGCTGGAAATGCCCTCCCAGTCCTGTGAAAGCTGACTCCTCCATGTCACCGCATACACTGAACACTTCTGAGACCCCATCCAACATGCTACGTCTCTGGAAGAGCAGTATTGCTTTCTTCCCTCTACAATCACATAGTGTCTCATTCTTCGGGTTGCTGTGGTTGCTATCCACTCTCTGGCTCAGCCATGTTTCTGTATGATCAGAGTTTGCTGCATCCCTGATGCTCAGAGCGTATTGGAAAGACTGAATCCAGAGTATAACTAGAGATGGTTCTGTAAAGTGTTGTCTTAGTCACTTTGGGTTGCTCTCAGAATGCCATAGACTGGTAGTTTAAACAACAGATGTTTATATATCATAATTCTGGAAGCTGTAAGTGAGATCAGGGAACAAGCATGGCTGGATTCTTGATGAGGAGTCCGGTTCCTGCTGCACAGATGGCCTGCTGTGACCTCACATCGTGGGGACAGCACCAGTCCTTTCATCAGGGAATTAGCCATTGGGACTTCCTCTACCCAGTGACAACCCACAGGTTATCTCTCTTCCAAATTTTACTGCATTGAGAAATGGAGTTTCAACATATAAATTTGTGAGGCCAGGTCTAGTGGTTTATATACCTTTAATCTCAGCAGTTAGGAGACAGGGTGGATCTCTATATAAGTTCCAGGCCAGTCGGAGGTATGTGATGGATTCCAGGCCAACCAAGGCTACATAGTAAGACCCTGCCCCCCATAAGTAAATTTTAATAAAAACAAGTACCTAACAACTGATGGATCACTTTATTCTAGGCTCCATATTGAGAGCTTCACAGGCACCATCTTACCTAACATTGACCATGCCCCAAAAGTAGATACTCATACACCATCCTACAGAAGATACTGTAGGGATTGTTGGGAGAGCTGGTAGGCAGGAAGGCAAGACCAGCAGCATTCAGACAGAGCTCTGGACAAAGAACTGATGTCAGTGGCAAGCAGTCCAAGGTTTGTGTTTTTGCTGGGGAATAGGAAATAGAGGAGTTTATGGATGGGTGTAAGTGAATCCACAAGAGCCCAAGATAAAGGGGGTTATCAAATATTTATTGGGGCACACTCACTGGTGTGGGAAATCCTTCTGTATATGTGCTGCTTTTACTGGTTAGTGAATAAAGCTACTTTCAGCCAATGGCTTAACAGAGTAAAGCCAGGCAGGAAATCAGAATAGAGATGTAGAGAGAGAGTAGGTGGGGTCAGGGAGAAGCCATGTAGCCGCCAGAGGAGAAAAACATTAGCCACCAGCCAGTAGGAATCTTGCCACAAGCCTTGTGGTAAAATATGAAATAATAGAAATGGGTTAATTTAAAACATAAGAGCTAGCTAGAAATATGCATAAGCTAATAGGCCAAGCAGCGGTTTAATTAATACAGTTTCTGTGTGGTTATTTCACGTCTGGGCAGCCAGAAATGAACTAGCCATCTTTCCCAACGACTCACAAACAAGACAGCCGCTGCAGTCCTCTGCTCTGTGGGTGCTGGGAGCTGCGATCAGATCTTCAACCACCACCCAAGAGAGCGAGCAAGCCCCTCCTCTCTTAAAAGCAATTACATCCACAGATAGAAGACCAAGCCCCTAAGTCCAGTACCCCCAAAAACTATTGGCTGAATGACTTCCCTCAACAGGAGTCTGAGACAGAAATAATAGTGGAGGAGCAAAACCCCCAATATAAAGAAGGCCTGCGAGAGGGTCCTCTTATGCGGATGGGAGAAGTGAAAGCTCTCAACCGAGAAGCACCAAGAGGTGGCTGGTGCTGGGGAGGGATGGGATGGTGTGATCCTGAACACCTCAGATGTCCCATGCACACTGACAAGGGCAGGCAGAGACGGCTCCTCAGCCCCGCAGCTGAAGAACAGCAGAGCCCCTGGCAGTGGGTTGCTTACAGAGAAAGAATGAGCAGTGGGGTGTGGCTTCGTGCTCTGCAGCTTGTTGCCATAGCTGCTAAAACATACTCTGAGTCCAGCTTGTGCACCCTTTCATTTCATGTTCCTAACAGCCTTAAGAGTTTGTTCCCATTTTACACTTAAGAAAACGGAGTTGGGGCTAGAGAAATGCCCAGCAGTTAAGAGCCCTGGCTGCTCTTCCAGAGGACCCGAGTTTGGTTCCTAGTCTGTCACTCCATTTTCAGGGATCCGACACCCTCTGCTGTCTCCTGTGGGCACCAGGCATGTAGGCAGGCAAAACACCCATATACACAAAACAATTTCTTATTTAATTTTTAAAGGAAGAAGGCTGAGTCATGGAGAGGTTGAGCCTCATACTGGTTGGTGTTGCTCTTTTTAAAAAATACAGGCAAGATCCCCAGCGGCAGTAGGCAGCAGAAATGCTGTAGGTCCCAAATGGTGGCAGCAGGCCATGTGGTGGCAGGCAGCGGGCTCTGGGAGCAGCCAGTCCCAGGCAGAAATGGCTGCTGGTCTCAGAGCAGCGGCCCGAGCGGTGGTGGTGGCGGACCATGTGGCGGCAGACAGTGGGCCCCAGGCAGAGACGGCTGCTGGTCCCCGAGCAATGGCTGGTTCCAGGCAGGGAGACACATGGCAGGTGGGCAGAAGACAGAAACATGGATAGACATGCAGGGTGAGGTTGAATGTTTATTCAGGGGGTTATGGAGG
>NW_004949178.1:784953-796302 GCF_000317375.1 Microtus ochrogaster
TTTGTTTGTTTGTTTGTTTGTTTGTTAGAACACATCTTGGAGTCCCCTGGGGAGAAGGGAGAAGGTTTTACTTAGATCAGATGGTAACCTGCCGCCATATCTCTGGGAAATTATCATGGTTGGTGATTGATGTGGATAGACCCAACTGGAGGGCCCGGGCTACATAAGCTAGCTGGGCATGATAAAAGGAGTGAGCCCAGCAAACAGCGTTCCTCCCTGGTTCCTCCCTGGTTCCTTCCCTGACTTCCCTCAGTGTTGGGTTGTGACCTGGAAGTGAACGGGGTGGGGCTTTTCTCCTGAAGTTGCTTTAAGTGTTTACCATAGCAACAGAAGAACAAATTGAAACAGCCCTGGTGACCAGAGACGTGTGCCTTGTGTCTCTGATCAAAATTCAGTCATCGGGTTAGCTGTGAGGACAGCTGCGCTGTCCCTAAAATGTGGTCTTCATGAGACTGGCCCCAACAGAGCACAGGTCTTTGGACATGTCTGTGCCTGTCCTAAGACACTCACCCCACTCCAGGATCAAGCAGGTCTCAGTACCACTTTGCTCCTCCATGGCCCTCCTGGGTAAAGGATACGGGAGAGCCGTAAACCACAGAGTAACATAAGAACATCTGAAAGCATACTAGACGGTCAGGGTCAAAGGATGGAAGGAACGCAGGAAAGCCAAGGAGGAAAGGGTAGGCGAGGCTCCCAGCCAACTCTGTACCAGAGCCAACTGAGACTAACACAGAAGTGATCAGATCCACCAGGTTGGGAAGCAGCAGTAGGTGGGAGGTGATGCCAAGACCTGCAGGGCGGGTGTGGCTTCTAGCCTCCTGCTACAGACAAGAGCTGATGACACAGGACAGACAGCCAACTGCAACGTGGCCATAAGTACTTGCTCGGTTTGAGTGGTCTCCTAAGGGAATGCCGCTTCTTGTCCCAGCCCCAGAACCATTTGGCCTTTCTCGGCCATATCCCCAAGTTTCTGTTAGCTGGCCTAGCCAGAGAAAAAAGCAAAACACAAAATCAGACTGAATGAAACTGACTGGCCTTGGTAGCCCAAGACCTCAGCCCAGCAGGCTGGCCATGCCCCTCTCAGGGCAGCAGTTCACTCTCCGAGGAAGGCAGGCGCCCTCCCCCGGCCACACTTGTGAAAATAACAGCGCTGCAGATTGGATCGCTGTCTTGGCTTTGGTCTTTGAGGTGTTCTGGAGCTCTTTCCAGCCCCCACAGGTTGTCATGGTGCCTGCTGCTCAAAGTTGTGATTGGTCAGAGCTGCAGATGGTCTCCATGGCGATAGAAAGGATCTGTGCAGAAAGGACGTCTGGCCTTGGAAATGAACTCGCGGCAACACTCCTGGGAAATGAGCCTCCTCTGCAGGGAGAAGGGGGGCGAGGGGATGGAGGCCTACAGGGAGAAGGAGGGGGCGAGGGGATGGAGGCCTGCAGGGAGAGGGGGGGGCGAGGGGATGGAGGCCTGCAGGGAGAAGAGGGGGGCGAGGGGATGGAAGCCAGCAGAGATTCTCCCCGCTAGAGACAGGCACAGCTCTCCTGCCCTGCGACCCACCCTGGGAGCACAGCTTCCCAACCAGAAGTGCTGCCGTTCTGGTAGTCACATAGGATGCCAACTTCAAATTTCTGGTTGAACCAAATGAAAAGTGCAAGTCAGAAAGGCGTAGTTGAGGCAGGGGTCACCTGTCCTTTCTGTGGTCCATAAAAGATCTCTCTGCCCACTCCGCTACTTCTGCACCCCTTCCTTTCCAAGTCTACACAGAGCTTAGCCTCTCTCCAACCCTGACCTGATCCCAGGACCAGTCTTCCCCACTAAAGCATGAGCCCAAACAGCTGAAAAGAATGTCCTTTCTCTCCCCTCTAAGACCTTCAGTAATGAAACAAAGACCGCTAGCTCGCAGTCTCCAGAAGGTATTTTCCTTTTGCACCTACAGCTCTCCCTCTCTTTTGTTTCTCAAACCAGGAACCTGGGCTTTGGCAGAGTTCGGGCTCCCCATAGATCTCGAGGGTTTTCTGGGCTTCCTAGTCTTTTTATAACAAGCGCTTGCACAGCCAGGTGGATCTGGTTTTAGAGTGATTGCCTCTCAGGCAAGAAGCCTCCTCCAGGCACCTCTAATCTCTCCCTAGTACACTTGCTTTTAAAAACGGATCAGAAGCCCCTCCCTACTTGAACGCGACAATAACAGAGTTCGAGGCAATCAGGGGTGAAATCGGAGGCGAGGGTAAAGATTGTTACTGTAAGAACAGTTGGGACTTCAGTCTTAGAAACAGTGTTGCAAGGGCAAAGCAAGTCTGTTCTCCAAAGCCTTTGCTGTTGCTTCTGACTCCTCTGGATTTTGAAGGGAGTTCTTGTTTCAGCTCCTATTTTTAAAGGCTAACAATGCAACGTCTCATAAAATTCTAATGTGCTAAAGCTGGGGTGTTGTCGCTGTAGAGACCCCAGGCCTTCTGGGCCCTGAGCAGAGAGCCCTGAGCACAGAGCACAGCCACTTGGTGATGAAGCAAGGTCGGGAAGCAAACCCAAGCCCATGCCACCCAGAATCTGACCAGCTGCACTCCCCTGCCCAGTGCTGTGACCCTAATCCCGAAGTCTAAATCCGGATGCCCAGCAGCTTATGGTAGCTTATGTAGGGCACTGGCTTAGCCTCAAGACCACTCTCTGGCTTGGAAAACTTTTACAGCAATCTCTAGCCTCTTTTGTCTGGTGGGCCTAGGACTCTGCCTCAAACACACACCTCTTTTTCCTCCCACAACCTTTTCATGTGGGAAAGATGATCTCTTTCTCTCTCTCTCTCTCTCTCCCTCCCTCCCTCCCTCCTTCCCTCCCTAACAGTCTCTGTTTGGGACCTTGACCTCCACTACCCAGTATCACTGCTTCTTCCCTAATGATACAGCCAAGAAACATGTACCCTGTAACCCTCACTAGAACCCTTAAACAGAGTGACACACAAAGGCTAAAGCCATCCCACCACTCCTAGGGCCTCCCACTAAAAGTAGACCAAAAAGGCCCTAAGCAGATACCCCTGGGTCCAAAACCAGCTTTGCCAGCAGATTCACTGTGTAACTCTCTCTCCTTGGGGTCCTCCAAAAGTGGAGCTTTAGGTCCACCCTGACACTGGGGGGCAGCTCAGTTGAAGACTCTGACTTTGATCCCTAGAATCTATGAATGCAGAGCATGGCAGGTCACATCAGTAGCCCAAGGAGTGGGAGGCAGAAACATAAAGGATCCCTGGGGCTTGCTGGTCATCCAGTATAGCAGAATCAGCAAGACCTTATCTCCATAACTAAGGAAAAGAGCAATTGAAAAAGACACACATTGCTGACCACACACACACACACACACACACACACACACAAACGGGGTGGGGGTGAGAATAAAAGCAAAATTAAGACAAACAAATGAAAGGTCAGTCTCTTGTGAGATAACCTTGAGGGACAGGTGAAGGAGGAGGGACAAATACGCCAGTCATCGAAAGGCTGACCTGAGGCGGTCGGCACTATGGGCAACAGATACCAATTCCACAAGGACCTCCCGAGATATGCAGAATGCCTTCCAGACTCTTCACTCATGGGACAGAATTAACATCCACCATCTCCTGTCCCTGCTGCACACGCCCTGCCCTTCTGGATGACTTTGTACACAACCCGAGCAAATTTGCTGGAGTCACTCAGCTGAATCATTCCTTCTTCTGGGAATCTTGGGCACTCCTCTGAGACGAGCAGAGGTGAGAACCTGCCTCACATAGTACTCATGAGCTTTAAAGGAGAGAACTTGAAAACAATGCTTAGCCCTGAATAAAAGGACTCAGGGCAGCTGCTGCTCTCTGCCTCTCAGCCCTGGGGGAACCCATCTACTGAGCTATAAGGTTCTAATCCTATGGCCCTATCTACCCCTTGGGATTGAGCGGAACTGGAAGTCATGTAGGAAATAGCCCCTGAGAAAGCATCCTGAGTTTCAGATCTAAAACGTTCTCTCTCTCTCTCTCTCTCTCTCTCTCTCTCTCTCTCTCTCTCTCTCTCTCGTATGAGTATGTATATGTTACTCAGGTACATATGAATGCTGTCTTACTTTTCCACTGATGTAATAAGACACCATGACCATGGCCAAGGCAACTTCTAGAAGAATGAGTTTATTGGGGGTTTACAGTTGACCATCACAGAGAGGAGCACGACAGCAGACAGACAGGCATGATTCTAGAGCAGTAACTGAGAACTTACATCTTGACCCACAAGCACGAGGCACAAGAGTTAACTGGGAGTGGTATGGGTTTCTGAAACATCGAAACCTGTCCCCAGTGACACATCCTCCAACAAAGTCATCCTCCTATTGCTTCCCAAACAATTCCACCAACCAAGGACCAAACATTCAAATATATACCAGCCTAAGGGCGTCATTCTCTTCAAACCACCACATTCCATTCCGTGTTCCCATAGGCTTGTGGCCATAACATAATGCAAATTGTATTTAGTACAGCTTCAAAAGTCCTCATCGTCTCAACACTATTTAAAAGTCCAAAGTCTCTTGTATCAGACTTTTTGGGGGGCTATCAACCAGCTCCCAAATCATGACATGGAGATTTATTATTAGTTATGAATGTTCACCCTTATCTTATGCGCATTTTTAGTTAGCTCTTATAACTTAATTTAACCTGTTTCCCTTCATCTACATTTTGCCTCACGGTTTTTACCTGTCTTTCATTCTGTATGTCCTGGTCTGTGTCTTGCTGACACAAGTGTCTTCCTCTCTTTTTTTTTCATTCTCTTCTTCCGAGCCTAGATTCCTCCTCCTACTTATTCTATCTACTATCCCGGCCTACCCCTCTACTACCTAGCTATTGGTGGTTCAGCTTTTTATTAGACCAATCAGGTGACTTAGGCAAGCAAGGCCAAACAGCAACCCATCTTCACATAATTAAATAAATACTGCTATCTCTTCTGAGACTCAGGGCAATCTCTTAATTGCAACCCCCTGTATAATCAAAAGCAAAAAGCAAATTACATGCTTGAAACAGTCCAGCACAAAACATACATTGTAATTTTGTGCTGGCTGGTTTTATGTCAACTTGACACAAGCTAGAGTTAATCAGAGAAGTCAGAGCCTCAATTGAGGAAATGCCTCAATAAATTTGGGCAGCAAACAAGACTTTAGGTCATTTTCTTATTAGTGATTGAAGGTAGGACACAACCCATTGTGGGTGGGGCCATCCCTGGGCTGGTGGTCCTAGATTCTATAAGAAAGCAGGATGAGAAAGCTTGAGGAGCA
Source organism: Microtus ochrogaster (assembly GCF_000317375.1). NCBI lineage: Eukaryota > Metazoa > Chordata > Mammalia > Rodentia > Cricetidae > Microtus > Microtus ochrogaster. The sequence continues at coordinate 790,213 of NW_004949178.1, forward strand.
AGCCAGTAAGCAGCACTCCTCCATGGCCTCTGCATCACTTCCTGCCTCCAGGTTCCTGCCCTGGCTTCCTTTGATGATGAGCTGTGATGTGAAAGCATGAGCCAGATAAACCCTCCCCAGATAAACTCTTCCCAAAGAAACCCTTCCCAAAGAAACCCAAGCTGCTTTGGTGTTTCATCACAGCAATAGTAACCCTAACTAAGACAAATTCTGAAAGAGAGAAAGGGGGCGCCTCGTGAGGAAATACTGAACCAAAACAAGACCAAAATCCAGCAGGGCAAACCCCAAACCCTGTAGCCCCACATCTGATACCAAAGAGCTTAGATGGCTTCTCCCTTTCAGCTTTGCTGACCGCAACACTCTTCTTCCTTAGGCTGGTTCTACTCCTCTGTAGCTCTCCTAGACAGATGTCTCTGACATCTCCAATATTTGGGGTCTCCAACACAGCCAAGGCTTCACTTCCACAGTTTCATACAATGGCCTCTCAGAATCTTTGTGCAGGAACTCTCCTGCCTCCTACCTGGCCTCATCGGCTCTCCTTAACTATGGAGAAAGATTCCACAAACACTTTACTCTTGTATGTAAAGCCAGAACCACATGGGCAACACTGTCCAGTTGAACACACTTGGGATGGAGGCTGGCCCACTCCTTGAATCACATTTGAATAAGCTTTTTTTTATTGCTTGCTATAAACAGAAAACTCCCCAGGGCTTTCCTTTTTCCAAGTTGGAAGCCTATTTGGGTGAGGTCTTGCACTGAGGGCATCCTTCCCTTGATGTCATTTTACATCAGGCCTCTTCTTATCTATTTCAACGTTAAATTTCCTGGGGCTCTTTTTCCTTTTTCACCCCAAACTGTACATTTCGTGTTTCTTTTTACCCTGTTGGCACTTTTTCTTGCAGAGCTGCATAAGAACAACCACTGATAACCACACGACGCTGCCAAATGACACACCTCCTCCAACAAATCCCATCTAATTCTTCCTAAATAGGTCTGTCTACTGGGAACCAAACTTTCAAATACACGAGCCTATGGGGGTCATTCTCATTCACACCTCCACACATGCATATACAGAGATGAGGTGTCTACATGGAGTGTCATTGCTCAGGTGCTGTCCACCTCTCTCTCTCTCTCTCTGTCTCTCTCTCTCTCTCTCCACAAGTCTCTTATTGTCCTGGAACATGCTAATTAGTCTAGACTGGATGGTAAGCAAGCCCTAGAGATCTGCCTGTCTCCCCTGCACCAGCACAAACAAAAACATACTCTATCAGGCCCAATTTTAATATATTCTAGAGACAGACTGATTGAACTATCTCCTACACCACATTAAGACAAACTCTTGTAACTAGAGCTCTTGAGGCAAGGGGGTGGGCCTGAAGCTCTGGAGTGAGCAGGGGTCAGAACTGAACACTATATTAAAAAAAATTTTTTCTTACATTACAGAAAATTCAGGCCCAAGGAAACGTTCCCAAGAAGCAGGAAGAGTTGGATACATCTGAGTCATCCTGTGGAAGAGGAATTTTCATCCAATCAGCACTCGTGTTTGTTCAACAAACTTTTATTGGCGACTTTCTGCATAACAAGTTCCCACTAGAGGTGGGACTTCAAAGGAAAACAGAAAAGTCTAATGATGTCCATGCCCATTGTGAGCATGAGCAAAGCTCTAACACAATGATGTCCGTGCCTCATGGTGAGCAGGAGCAAGGCTAACAGCAATGATGCCCATACCCCACGGTGAGCAGGAGCAAGGCTCTACAACAATGATGCCCATGCCCCATAGTCAGAAGGAGCAAGGCTCTACAGCAATGATATCCATCCCCATGGTGAGCAGGAGCAAGGCTCTAAAACAAGGATGTTCACTCCCCATAGTCAGAAGGAGCAAGGCTCTACAGCAATGATGCCCATGCCCTGTAAACAGCAGGGACAAAGCTTCCAAGGGCAAGTGATGGTTAAAGGAAAAATTGACAAGAAAGGCAGGGGCAGAATCTGGGGGAAAGTAGATAAGGGTCTGTCCTGAATAAAGTATCCATTCTCAGATATTTTGTTACAGCAGCACAGGCAAGCTCATGTTATAAAACCACAGCTTCAACGGTGTGTGGTAAGCACACATTCATAACCCCAGCATTCTAACAGTTAAGACAGAAGGATCACCATGTCCTAGGCTGCAAAACAAGACTTCATTTCAAAGCCAAGGACAATGGCACGGGGTTTTTATCCTACTTCGTGTTCTGGCTTTGTGGGAGCCTAGCCAGTTTGGATGTTCACCTTCCTAGACATGGACGGAGGGTGGAGGACCTTGGACTTTCCACAGGGCAGGGAACCCTGACTGCTCTTTGGACTGGAGAGGGAGGGGGAGAGGTGTGGGGGTAGGGGGAGAAGGGTGGGAGGAGGGGGAGGGAAATGAGAGGCTGGGAGGAGGCAGAAACTTTATTTTTCCTTTTCTCAACAAAAAAAAAACTTCTCCTTAAAAAAAAAAGAAAAGACTTCATTTCAAAATAAAAAGCAGCAACAGGACTGCAGTTTCTATGACAGTGATATTCTGATCTAGAAAAGAGCGCCGAACAAAAGGCTGCCAGTATGCCTCTCTGCAAATAGAATGTTACAGCTGCTTAAACTCTCCAGCCGCAGCTAAGCCCTCTCTTGTCCTCTCTTCGCTTATTGCACGATTGTGCCACAGTTATTTCACTGACTAGCTAGCTTCCTAGCTTGGGTACAGAGTCTCAGGTAGAGTAAACATTGGTAAATAGTCAAAAGTAAAAAAGACCTCCAGTACCAATAGTACTCAGAGAGATGAGCCACGCTGAATAAGTACCACATCTTCAGGAATGGGCTATCCTTATCAACACTGAGTGCCTCTGGGAAGGGATACTGTATGTCAGGACTCAAAGGTAGAAGGGAGACGTCCTTCACTTCTCAAGCTCTATTATAGTTAACTCCATTACCACACCTTCTTGTCCATCTAGGTAAGAGTGTTGGTATTAGATCATTTCCATGCAGTGGACATTTTGGAGGAGGGTCTGTGTTCAGACATGATCCCCAAGGGATCTTGAGCTTGTCTTTACTCATCAAGTGAACACAGTGACCTTCTCTGACATTGATAGTTCCTAAAACTCTTTTTTAAAGGTTTTACATGTTGATCATCAGGCCAACCTACTAGTGAAGAACAGGGAAACAAAGAAAACATTATATCCCAAAAGCATGCCCAACTGTCTAGACGATGATAAAACATGGTAAGATGCATCATGGGAACTTTTCCACAGGAAAAAAAGCCACCCATTCATAGTTTCCTTCTATACTCAGCTTGGTTCCTCCTGTATCTTGAAGTTTGCATGGTTTTATTACCAGTTTTCTCTGAATCTATTGTAAATGGGGTGATTTTGCTTTTATTTCTTGGCCAGGAATCACTCAAAAGTCATGGTGAAGTCACACACATACATGCATGCACACAGAGTCAGAAAGGAGAGTCAAAAGTTTCCACCTGTCATCACTCAGAGACTATGATTCAGAGTAATGCAATAACACAGGAGGAACGCAAGGTTGCTTGGTGTAAGAACTCTGGCTTCTGCTGGTTTTGCTGCCTGGGTTGAACTATAGTGAGCCCTAGACCGGTAAGAACAAGATGAGAGTGATGAACCTTTAAGCCTGGACCCAGCACTTAGAACACCAGCCACTGGAAAACAGTAAAATTCTCAGTGTCCAATAGGACCCTTCATCTCACCCCTTATCAACACACAGTTGTGGCTGACAGAGGCTGATTGTCGTTTTCATTATTTTCAAACTGAAGTGTGAAGACATTAATTCATTTAATCACTTCTTATCAAACTCCCTGAGGGAATAAGCCTTGGCCTAATTTTTTTTTAATTATTTATTCCATACCAAATAAGAATCACTTCAGCAGATCTGTGTGAGATACCAAAGTCCTTACAAAGAATATATTCTTAAACTCCAGAGAGCACTGTTGGGCAGGAAACAAAAAAGGATTGGCTGGCTCTCTGAACACCACCCGTCAGTACAACAGTGAAGTCCCTTGGGTTTCTCAAGGCATTAGCAGAAGTGAGTACTGTCCTCCAGGGCTGTTCCGGTTCAAAGTGAAACTTTCTTTCTGAAAACAAGACAAAAAACAAACAAGCAAAAGCCTTTTGGGCTGGAAAGATGGCTCTGCAGTTAAGAGGGCTTCCTGCTTTCCCAGAGGACAGAGCTGGAGTTCCCTGCAGCCACCTCAGAAGGCTCACATCCACCTGCAGCTCCAGCTCCAGGGCCTTAGGCACCGTCCTCAGGCCTCCACTTTCACTTGAACTAGTGTAGCATATGCTCACACAGGCACACAATCTACACTGAAGTAATGAGTTTTTTTAAACCTTCTGAGGAAGGACCAATGGTGGGGCACAAGGAGCCAGGAAAACTGGCAGTAGACTTGCTCAAGAGGAAGCCAACGCTGGGGGTCAAAGAACCTGATTTCTGGACCGCATATCCCAGCAGTCCTCTGTGCCAAGTCCCTGGCCCCTTTTTTGAGCAGCTGTTCCCAGGGCAGGTGATGGGCATGTTTCAAACTCTTCTAAGAAAGGCTAGAGACAAGGCTTGCTGGAGAGAAGGTCCCGAGTTGGGAAAAAGAATGTGACAAGAATGTAGGTTGGGTCATGAGCCCTCAGGAGGCCACACTCCCTCACACCTGCATCTATACTTGGCCTCGGCAAGCAAAGCAAGGCAGGAGGAGGGCAAAGTCTCCCAGGAAGGCTTAGTGTAAAGTTAACTGATAGGTAAGGAGGTTGTGGAAGAAAATCAGAATGAGTTGCAGGAATATTATAAAGACGGTTTTCTCTGGTTTAGGTTGTAGTGATTTATTTTGTACTTTGGGGTCAATTTATTAAGAGTTTTATGGTCTGAACCTAGGAGGACTAAGTTCCGAGGCCGAAATTCGATCATTAATGTGATAGTATTCAGAGTTGGGGCCTTCGGGAGAGGATTGTGTCATAAGGACAGATACCTTGTGTGTGGTATTAGGACATTTCAAGGGTTCCATAAGTCATTAGGAATCAGTTTAACCCTGCTGTGGGACGATGGTCTTGTACCCTGTGAAGATTTGTTACTTGTATTTTAATAAAATGTTGAGTGGCCAGTAGCTAGGCAGGAAGTATAGGTGGGACGACCAGGCAGGAAGTAGAGGTAGGGTGACAAGAACAGGAGAATTCTGGGAAGAGGAAAGGGTGAGTCTGGAGTTGTGACCCAGCCACAGAGGAAGCAAGATGAGAATGCCTCACTAAAAAAAGGTACCACGCCTCGTGACTAACACAGACAAGAACTATGGGTTAATATAAGTTATAAGAGTTAATAAGAAGCCTGAGCTAATAGGCCAGCCAGTTTATAATTAATGTAAACCCTATAATTAATGGGTTTTCTTTGGGACTGAATGGCTGCGGGACCAGGAGGGACAGAAACCTCAGTCAACACTCCATCCATTTAGCAGCAGAGCACTACTAGGTCTTCCCCAGGCTTCCTGACCTGCCCTGAGCCACAGTCCTTGGCCTGCTAATGGTATCAGATATGAGTTTCATTGTGTGGAGTGGGAGTTGATCTAGGCAGAAAGTGGTTGGTTACTCCCATGTCATTTGTACCACTATTGCACCTGCAGGCATGTCTTCCCAGGCCAGTAATTACAGTTCAAAGGGTTCCTAGCTGGATATGATAGATGGTAAGATCTGAAGGAGGGATGAGTATGACCAAAACACACTGTATGGAACTATCAATGAACTAATAAATTAATTAATTGATAAAAGGGCTTAAGGGAGTATGGTCTGTATTTCTCTTCCACCACATGAGGACACAGCAGTGAGATACCACCTTGGAAGTGAGAACAATCTTTATCAGACACCAAATACTGCCACCTTCACAGCCTCCAAAACTGTAAGAATGAAGTACGTTCTTTATAAATCCTCCATTATGGACTGAGAATGTAGCTGTTGGATAAAATGCCTGCCTAGACTGCACAACATCCCAAGTTCTGTTCCCAATGCTACATACTCTGAGCATGGTGGCCTGATCTGTAATCCTGTCACTCAGGAAGTAGAAACAAGGCTACACAGCAAGGTCAAG
>NW_004949178.1:796432-804772 GCF_000317375.1 Microtus ochrogaster
GATAGATAGATAATTGTTTTTAAGACTTTGCCCATATGTATGTATGAATATGCACTTTGTGTGCCTAGAGTCCTTGAATTCCAGAAGAGATTGATGAATCCCAGGAACTGGAGTTAAAAGCAGTTTGTTAGCCATCATATGGGTTCTGGGAACAAAACCCAAGTCCTCTATAAGAGCAACAAACGGTCTTAGCTGCTGAGCCATCTCTCCAGCCTCTGTTCATTTGTCAGTCTGATCAATTACAGCAGCACTAAGAGGTTCAAGCAAGGGTGATGACATTGTCTTTTACAGGACACCACATCTCATCTCACCTCCTACCCATTAAAAGAAACTCCCCATAAGTTAGTCAAATGTCATGTAAGTGGTGTAGTTGGCCCAAGTGACCTTCCTTGTAGATGCAACAATTCATCTTGTTTATAAAAATCAGACCCAGGACAATTGTAAATGGCAGGTGGTTCAGTCAGGTTTGCTACTGAAAGATCTAGTTGTTAAAGCTCCAGATTCCCACATCTCAGATCCATTCTTGGCATTCTTCAGGTCACCAAGGCACCCACCATTGCTACCAGCACCTTTTTGCCATTGTCTTTAGAACCTGAATCACCAGATACCAGACAGAAGGCAGCCCTGCCCATTTTCCCTTTCTGGGGTCTTCACATTCTGAAAGCGTTCTGGTATTAGCTTAGAGAAAGCTAAACGGGAGGGTTTAAATTATGTTTGAAAATTTTATAGCTTTGCATTTAAGCAATTCTATTTGTAGAAAGACACCCCGTTCCTTTTATGTATAATTAGCTAATTAAGGGTTTTCTCTGCGATCCTCTCTTCCTGCCTCTCCATCTTTCGCATTCTCTGGTTCCTTCTGGTAACCCTGAGGGACAGCCACACGACTGCTCAAACCATTAGTGGAGATTTGAGATTAGCAGCTTGAAAGCTTCCGGACATTTCTGAACGCCAATCTGTGCAGGAAGTGGACCAATTGCTTCATTTTGTGAGAGTAAGTTCACTTCTCCCTAGAATGCCGCAAGAGCAGTGGGTTGTGTGTTGTCCCCCAAACACATTTGAGAGCGTGGGCTGCTGTTTCCCTGAGACCGTGCTGCAGCCGTGTTTAGTGCCCTTCTCACCTCCCCTGACCCTCACTCCAGTTTCAGTTGTGGCTAGGGTGAGTTGCTTGCCTCCTGTGGTCCTTGAAGCACTGTACTGTGAGACAGCATCTTCTTCTCTGGTTGGAAACAGTGGTTGATAATCTTCCATCCCTACAGTTCTTGATGGACAGAGAGGACAGCCCATAAATCAACATTCCCCTGCCATTGTCAGAGTGCACACATCACTCGTGAGAAGTAACTCAGACTCTTATTTGCAGAACCTGAGGGAGACAGCCCTGTGGACTACAGTGAAGAGGAAGTAGAGAATGAGGTGAAAAGGAAGGCCAAAGGCATCAAAATCAACATATTTAAGAATCTAATAGCAAAGCAAGACTGCAAAGAGCTCCCACCATGGGCTGTGTTCTCGTGGGGGCGGGGGGAGCCCGAGATCTCTAAATGCTGAATACTGGAAAGGCATGGTGCTATACAAACAAGCCGTCTATTATAAGGGGCAGACGCTCTCCATGTCTAGAGCTGTCTAGACCCAGATCTGTGCCAACTCTCTGGCCCACCTCCATTCCAGAGAGCATCTTCCTATTTCTTAAAAAGCTGTGTCTTCTTCTGTCACTGTCCACGTGTCCTTGATCCAATTCTTTGTTCCTAAACACAAGCACTAAGGAATCTCAGCAGGTCCTCTGGACTCCGCCCCTATGCCTGTCACAGGTAGGCAGCAGTATCCTGCTGCCCTGACTTGCTCTCACCCCTAACTCCTTGACATCTGCTCCATAACTTCATCTAAAATCCTTGCTTGGGTTTTGCTTTAAGAAAAACCAGAACACACAGGAACCAGCAAGAGCTGGGCTGAGGTCTGACTGTTGATGTGGGATTCCCCTTTGTATGCTGTGAATATGATTGGTTAATTAGTAAAGAAAACTGGCTTGGCCTGATAGGGCAAAAGAATAGAGAAAGGCAGGGAAAGCTAAACTGAATGCTGGGAGAAAGGAGGCGGAGTCAGAGAGAAGCCAACGTCAGAGATAGATGCTGAGAACTTTACCTGGTAAACCACTAACACATGGAAACACACAGATTAATGGAAATGGGTTAAATTAAGATGTAAGAGTTAGGGCTGGAGAGATGGCTCAGAGGCTAAGAACACTGGCTGTTCTCCCAGAGGTCCTGAGTTCAATTCCCAGCAACCACAACCATCTATAATGAGATCTGGTGCCCTCTTCTGGCCTGAAAGCATACATGCAGACAGACACTGTGTACATAACAATAAATCTTTTTTAAAAAAGATATAAGAGTTAGCCAATAAAAAGTTAGAGCTAATGGGCCACGCAGTGATTTAAATAAAATGCTTTCTGTATGATTATTTCGGGGCTAAGCATCCAGGAAAGAAGCAAACTGCTCTCTCCTCCTACAGACTGTCACTTTTTCGTGGAGGCTGGCTGAGAGAACTTGAATTTAAATCCTAACCTTGCCAAGCTGTATATAAATACAGGCACCTGACCCTCTCTGGACCACTAATAAAAATGACTGACAAATCATGGTTTTACTCACTAGGATTTACAGGAACATTTCCTGCATTAAAGGGTGGTGTCTTTTAGTCTTTAAAGATTAAAAGGAACAAAAATTCTAAAAGTAGAGTTCAGCTTAAGTAAAGCCACCAACTACAGCATGGACTCCCATTCCCACAGCTCCTCTACTACTAATTCATCTCCAAAGACTTAGTCTCCAAATACCACTGACATAATGATCTGGGATTCCAACAAGTGGATTTTTCCAACATAATTTTTTATTATTCTTTGGGAATTTCACATCCTGTACCCCAATCCCACTCATTTCCCAGTCCCTCCATGGTCGTCATCTACCTTGTAGTGCCACTCCTCTCAAGAAAAACTTAAGAAAAAGTCATAAAAATAAGAAATAATAATAATAATAATAATTTAAAAACAAACAAAAAAACCCACTTCATTCCTCTCTTTCCTGCCTCTCCATTGTCTCTTCATTCCTCTTACTGGCACAGGGAGCTACAGTGGATCATGCAGTAGATCCTTTTGTCCAAATGGCTTTCCTTACAAATGCTCATTGTATAATGTGTTGTCGGTCAGGTTCAAGGCCTTTGGCTTCTGGTACCCATCAATACTGGACCCTCACTGAAACTCCTCTCAGATGCCCCATTGTTGCCCCCAGTCATGAAGATCCTGCCGCTCTGGTTCTGCAGGACCAGTCTCTTCGCGTTCTCTAGCAGGTCATAGATGGAGTAGATGTTGAGAGTGTCAACTCAAAGCCCTGGATGTGTGCCTGGGTGGTAGCTGACTTGGTCAGTTCAGGCCATTGGGACTCCAGCCTCAGGTGAAGGGTAGAGCCAGCTGTAATGCCTGTGGTGAGGGTGGGGCCAGCTTTCCCATGTGTGTGTGTGTGTGTGTGTGTGTGTGTGTGTGTGTGTGTGGTGGGTGATCCCTCCTATAAGGGGTAAGACCAGCTCTTCTGTGCTGGTTTGTTGGGGTCTGCTATCCCAGGACCAGAGAAGGGTGGGATTGGCTCTCCTGTGAGGGGCTGCTGCTCTCCCTGGGCCAGTGAGGGGTGGGACCAGCTCAGCACAACCCTCGTATTTCAACACATGGTTCAACACATGGTTCTCAGTGAGAAGGGCCTCTGTGGTAATGTGGGCAATGGAGATCAAGATAGACCCCAGCTGGGGCAGGAACTTGGACCAGACATGACCAGTAGCAGCAGTTGGACCCCGAGTGACAGACCTCTCAGGTTGGCATGAGCCCAGTGGCAGCGTGATCACAAGACTCCAACATGGTCCCAGGTGGCAGCATAGGCCCCAGGCAGTCCCCCAGCCTTCAATGGTAACAGGAACCATGGGCATGAGGACACCATGGCCCCAGGGGGCGCTGCAGGACACTCAGATCAGCACAGCCCCACCAGTGGCTCAACCCCTATACCCCAACATTGCCACAGGAGGCAGTCCAGAACCTGGGCATCCTTGTGGCCTTTGGTGGCAACATGGGCCGTGTACATCAACACAGATTCCAGCTGTGGTAGGACCACAGACCCAGACATGGTCCTGGGCAGCAGCCCGGACCTGGACATCGCCAAGCAGGCCGCCCACATCAGCACATTCCTCACCACCTTCACCTCCCCAGATCTGCCTCTCTCCGCAGGACACGAACCATTCTGCCTCTCTCCCTACCCCACATCCCACCATATATTTTTTTCACTGTAATGGCACCTGACCGCCCAGCGCCACAAGAGACCAGGCAAGCCTGTGGTTCCTACTACTCACCCAGGGCAAGTGGCACCAAGAGGCTTGTGAGTGTCCATCCCCTGCCCAGTCCTAATGGCACCAGGCAGGCCCATGGTTCCTTCTATTTGCTCCCACAGTTGGATTTTTAAAGCACAGATTCAAACTAGAGAGGGACAGGTCTGAATGTGGTACAGCCCAGTTTGTTTCCTGGCTCCATCAATAGCGAACACTACCGTCTTGGATGCCTCTCTATTTTTGTCTTCACCTCACCCCACAGAACCCAGCTGCCATAAAAATCCCTCATCCAACTCTCCAACCCAGCTACCCAATCTCAGACACTCCCCCAAGACCACTCCTTCTGTCCCGATTCAGCATGGAGACACTCCACTCTGGACTACGGTGGACCCTGGGCACAGACAGCTGGAGCCCTTGCTGAAATATACAAATATACAACAAACTACTCCCAGGAGAGGGCTTGTTCTTCCCCCACAGCCGAGGAGTGGGAGGTGCATTAACCCCACCCACAGCCTTCTGTTATTAATGGTACTTTAGTTCCTCCCCCAACCCCCATGCACACAACTACCAGCCAGCAAGCACTCTCTGGAGGGCCAATCTTGGTTGTCTTTTGGTTCTGGTTTTTTTCTTTCTTTTTCCTCAAATATTAGCTAAGGAGAAATTCTTGGTCCTGCTGGGAACCAAGTAGATACTGAGGTAGATCTTCCAAGAAAGCAGGCGTGCAGGGTATCCACAGCCCTCAACCCCTAAGCTGAGCAAGGCTGGAGGAGGACACCTAACATTCCAGGTCTCATCCTTGTTCAGCCCATGGGGCCACTAGGAGGTTATGAGATGTGGGCAGTAAGGACACAGCAGGTGAAGTGGGAGCCATTGGCTCTTCTGCTGCTCCTCACCGCCCACTCCCTCACCTCACTGGTTCTGGCCATGAAGGAGACTAGAACCATGTGTGGAGTGCAAACCTTCCCTACACACACACACACACACACAAATGCACACACACGCACACACATGCACACACACAAATGCACACACACACGCACACACATGCACACACAAATGCACACACACAAATGCACACACACACAAATGCACACACACGCACGCACACGCACACACATGCACACACACAAATGTACACACACACACACATGCACACACACACACAGCGCGCGCACACACATGTGCACATGCGTACTCACACACGCATGCCATTTTTACCTGCACTTGCTCCTCAGCCTCTCCTATCCCAACAGCAGTCTCCCCCAATCCAAACACACATCACAGGGTCACCAGTTCCAATCTTTGAACACTGCTCCATTACAAGCAAAGTCCCCTTCTCCCCACTCATCTAGAAAGAGTATTTTCCCTCTGGGTGACACCCTCACTGCTCCACCGGCTGGCAATATTGCCTCCACTCTCGTGCCAGAGAGGGAGAAGGGTCAGCAAACCCCTGCCCTGCTTCCAGTCCCCACTGCGATGGATCTGCCGCAGCAGACAGGAAAGGCCCATCCCTGCCATGTTTCTCTTGACTCCAACCTTGCCAAGACCACCTAGAGGTAAGAATAATTCTGATTTTACTTTAGGTAAAACAAATTACAGGGAAAGTTTTGGGATCCTTTAGGGCCTTGGCTTCCACTCCTTTTGCTTAAGATTCTTCCAGACTACCAAGTCCATTATATTCTTAAGCCCACAACCTCATATCAAGAGCCTGGAATGTTGGTGGGGTCCATCAAATCTCTAGTGGTCCTATGGAGAAGCTTGAAATGAGAATGCTGATGGATTTTCTTCTTCCTCGAGCCTAGCATAGGGGAGCCCCAAACTGCTAGCCTCACAAAGCTTCGGACACTCTCCTTAGATGCCACTACCCTCAGTGATCAACCCTCCAAAGCCCTCAGAGCTTAGAAGAACAGCCAACCACCACAATGTTCTCCCTGGTGTTGTAGCTGTCACCTGCCAAGCACAGGAAGGACACAAGTCCCGCCCAGTCTTCAGGCTGCCCAATCCTGGAGGGAAAGAATCTTTGCACTCTGGTTCTGACACCCCAGAGCTCTTGGGCTACAGATGGTATGGAGTCCCCTAGGGCTTAAGGGGACTCAGTCATGTGAACCCAGACTTCAGCAAAGGGAAAAGTCCACCAAAAGAGACATCCTCCCCAGCTGTGCCTCCCCAGCTATGCTCAGATCACCAGAACTGCAAACCCCACTCGCCTCTGTAGCTGGTAGTTCTCCTTTAAGTGATTCAGAAAGCCTCATTGCTCTATACTGTTGGGAGCAGTGAGACCCTAGATCCTGAATTTCTTGTAAACAACTTGTTTCCCCCTGATCTGAGTGCCTACAGCTGCTCTGAGCACAAGACCTTCAGGAGTTCCTGATGGCAGGAGAGTGGTTTCTGGTGGATTTGGCTGGGGCGTGGCTATCTCTATATAATCTGCCCCTGAACAGAATAAAAGGGGCATTCTGGGGGCTTTCTGAACGAGCGTTTGGAGGTCCATGTGTTGGTCTGTCTCTGCGTCTGTATTGTCAACCTCCAGCCCCTTTCCCGAAGCTCGCGAACTGGGTTCTAGCACACAGAGCACAGGCACAGGGGCACAGGGCATGGCAATTGGAAGAGGCAACTGAATCAACAGGACTAAGACAAGGAAATGGGTGGGACCCTAAAGTGACCACCTGGCCAAGCAGCCATGGTTGCCTTTGGCAGCATCAGTGGACTGAGCTCCAGCTGAGTTCAGAGGACAGTGAGGACCTCAGCCATGCTGTCAGGTTGGGGACACCCAGTCCTCACCACTTGGCTGAAGTAGTCTTTTTTTTTTTTTTTTTTGGTTTTTCGAGACAGGGTTTCTCTGTGGTTTTGGAGCCTGTCCTGGAACCAGCTCTTGTAGACCAGGCTGGTCTTGAACTCACACAGATCCGCCTGCCTCTGCCTCCCAAGTGCTGAAGTAGTCTTAATAATTCCTGGTACCAGACAATTCACCAGAATGTTCCTGGGTGCCAACTCCAATGCCAGTGTCCTGGGGAGACCTAGCAGGTCTATCTTGCTGACATTGTGGGCACCCGGTTCCTGGAAGAAAATTATGAGTGTTTGGGATGGAGAAGGGGTAGAAGAAAGTGTCTGTTGCATTTCTCATGCACAGAGGATCACGGCTGAGCAAGCCCAGAGCTCAGAATCAGTCTGCCCAACCTTGTTAAAGAACAAAGCTGTATGAATACAATCTCAGCCCAGGACATCAGGAGTAAGACAAGGGTCTATCCTAGATGCTGTCCCTGGGTGGCTCTGAAAATACATGGCCACCCTTTCCTCTGCACCAACCAAGAACTAGCCAGGCACTTACCACAAGTGGTTATATAAGCTACAATGGAAAACCAAGATGACAGAAGTGCTCCTAAGAAGAGAGATGCAAGAGGAGACATGAAGCTAAAGATTTATCACAAGTAACATGCTTGTGGTGAAAGCTCGAGGGCCTGGGGTTGATCCCCAGCACCCAGCCAAGGTGTTATGACAGCCACAAGGTGCAGTGAAGGTCCCATTTCTACCCTACTCTGCATGAGGAAACTGAGGCCAATCCTAATTGTCATAAACAGAATGTCCATGTTTATCCCTTATACTAGTGGTTCTCAACCTTCCTAATGCTGAGATCCTTTAACACAGTTCCTCATGCTGTGGAGATTCCCCCCAACAATAAAATTATTTACATTGCTACTTCATAACTAAAATTTTGCTACTTTTATAAATCCTAATATAAATATCTGATATTTCTGATGGTGTTAGGTGACCCCATATAAGGGTTGTTTGACCCCCCTCAAAAGGGGGTCATGACCCACAGGTTGAGAACCGCTGCCTTATAAATGTTCTCTTCTTCTACCTCTTCCAAGGAAGAGATGAGCAGAAAACTAGTGCTAGAAGTAAGAATAGAGGAGGTTTGGTGAAGTAACCCCAGACAGGGGCACAAATGCCTATCAATGAACACTAAGAAGCAGATAGAGCGGGGGGGGG
>NW_004949178.1:805007-811405 GCF_000317375.1 Microtus ochrogaster
ACCTTGTCTTTAAAAATAAAAATGGTGGACAGAGATAGAGGAAGACATTGGTTTTTGACCTCTAGCTTCACACACACACACACATACACATACACACACACACACACACACACACACACACACACACACACACACACGGGGGAGGGGGGGATGTCAGAAAGTCAGGAGGTTAGAGAGAGATGGCTCCATAGTTAAGAACCCAAGTTGCTCTCCCTGCCGTCTGGGATTGAATTCCCAGCCCCCACATGGCAGCTCACACTTAGAACTGCAGTTCTAAGGGATTGACTGCCCTCTTCTGGCCATAGGCACTACACACATGTGGCGCATAGGTGTTCATTCAGGCAGAACACCCATACATATAAAATAATTTAATTTTTTTTTTTAAAGAAAGAAATGACGGTTGGGAACTTTTTCGTCTCTTAGAGACAACCTTCTGCCGGTATGTAACGCGTCGGTGAGGAGCACAGTAAGACTCGGGTCCAGGCACAGATGCACTCACTGGACACAGAAAACAAGGTGTAGGAAACAGCCTGGCAAAGGTTTTTCCCTTCAGAATGAAATGGGAAAGCCCCATCATAGGTGTGAGTAAGTACAGGGTGATTATTTAGCTGTAAGACCAGAGTCTAGACAAGGATGATCAGCTCACACAGTTAAGGAGATTAAGGGGGGAAAAAACCACAGCCTCTTCCCATGCCTGTGCTCCTGGAATACTACCTTCATGCAGAAACCCTGGATTTAAAAATAATAGCCACACAGAGGGAAGGTAGATCTAAAGACTTCCTCTTGGAGGAGCTGAACCAAGAGCTAGCCCAGATTTGAATTCTCCACTTCTCTCCCTGTGTCTCCTGTGACTCTGGAGCATACTGTCTCTGGCTCAGCTATAATCTCTCTGCTGCATGTGTCTGAATCTGTGTCCTTGTGACTGCCTGGTGTATATCTTGTGAATCTGTCTCTAACCGAGGGCTTTGTTCTCTCTTTTACTGAACAGCACAGAAAGCATCACGTGGCAGGGATGACGGACACTTCTCAGAAATCTTCAACAAAGTTTCACAAGGGATTAAGTCACTGGCTGCAGCTGAGACAGATAACAAAGCAACAAAGGCTCTGAAGCAATAGCCATGTGTCATTCCCAGCGTTCATGGAGGATAGGTGTTGCACGCTCCCAGCATTCATGGCGGATAGGTGTTGCATGCTCCCAGAATTCATGGTGGATATGTGTTGCATGAGGTTGCTTTTGACCTGTTTTATTCTCAGAAAATGATTGTTATAGAACACATACAAACACACAAGCATTGCCCTCTGGGTCAGGGGCATAGAAGAGTATCTACTTTAACATTATAGTTATGCACTAACTTGGGTTGTAAAAGTCAGCTACGTAGGAAATCCTAGAAAGTGATGTCAGTTGTCATGTTGTTCTCCTCAAGGCAGGCTAAGCAAACAGTTTGAGCACACAGCATGCTAGCAGTGTTAAGTCTTAAATGACCTCAAGGTGTATTATTAACTCTGATGTGAGGTCCAGCAGAACTTCCAGTCTCTTAGAGTGTAAGAGATATTTTCGTTATGATTATATTAACATAAATTCCAAACTCGTTTTGTGACAATGTTTCCAAGATGCTGGCAGATATGATCCATAGATAATTATGCCATCAAAAATGCCTGTCCAAGCAGAAAGGCGTATTGACTCTCAGGTCCTTGAATAATAGGGGCACATCAGAGAAAGTCAGCTCCATGATCAGCATGTGCTAGCCACTTCAAGAGGGATGCTTCCTAACACTCTGAGAAAAAAGTCGTGGTCTCGTGAATTGCAACGCCAGAAGGAGTGACTCAGAGGGAAGGGGAGACTGTGCTGAAATGCCACATGCAGGTCACAAATGGTCTTTCAGGGACATTAGAAGTGAAGCTAAAGCATCCGGGAAGTCGCTCAGTGGTGGCTGCCCGCAGTTCAAATTTCAAGTCATCTCTGAGGACACAGTGGAGGTCACTCAATCAAGGACAGAGAAGGAGAGCAATGAATATTACCATCATCAAAACAGAAGCTAGGGAAGAAAGCACACCAAGGATGGATGTCAGAAAGAACCTTGACTCTGTGCTTGGAACACAGCAGGGACTACTGACAGTCCATGTCCATCTGGTCTACCAAAGAGAACTGCGAACAAACCATAGGGATGAATAGAACAGGAAGTGGGAGATTTAACAGACCCTAAGATGACTTAGAGTCATGTGACAGAGTCTCTCCCAGAGCCTTAAGGGTAAGGAGTGAGTTCACGGTGGGTTGAATGTCTAAGCCCATAGACCCAGTCCTGATCAAGTCCCCAAAGAAGAACACAATGAACAATGTACAACCCAACAAGACTCTTCCTGATACGTTCGTGGCCATGTGCTCAGGTCCTGGAACAGTGTCTAACATAGTAAATACTCAATACATGAGATGGTTAGTCTTGGCTGGCACCTAGGTTGATTGGCAGATACTTAGATTTGTAAAGCATACTCCTGGATGTGTCTGTGAGGGTGTTCCAAGGAGATTCTTGAGAGAAGATCTGCTGTGAATGTTGGCAGCACCACCCAATATAAACTGAGTATGGTTTGAATAGGAATGACCCAGGTATTTGAATGTTCACTCATCAGGGACTGACATCCTTGAAAAAGACTAGGAGGTGTGGCCACAGATTGTTGGAGTAGGTGTGTCACTGGGGTGGTCTTTGGGGTTTCAAAAGATCAAGCCAGACCCAGTATCTCTCTCTCTCCCTCCCTCCCTCCCCCATCTCTCTCTGTCTCTGTCTCTCTCTCACCCCCCGTGGCCTGCATGGGACTCTGGATATAGAATTCTCAGCTTCAGCTACTTCTCCAGCACCATGCCCGCCACGCTCCCTGCCATGATGAAAATGAACTGAACCTCTGAAACATTAAGCAAGCACCAATCAAATGCTTTCTTTCATAAGAATTGCTGTGGTCATGGTGTCTCTTCACAACCATAGATCTTCAACTAAGGACAGAAGGGAAAGAAGGAAGCTCACCACTGCAGGCACCTGCTCTTTTCCATACAGTGAGAAATGCCCCTTCTCCAAAGCCCTCCTGACATGATATTCTGCCTCATCATAGGCCATAAGAAAACAAAGCCACACATGGTCTGAAACTGCACTGAGAACCAAATCTTCCTCCCTGTGTTTTATCAGATAGCTTGTCATGATGACAACAAACCAGAGTAACAGTCATTGAGCAAATAGCTATTTAAGCCATGAGAAGAAAAGGAGCAAGAGTGTAGTGGCTAGATCGTGAAATAAAGCACACCATAGCACAGATTATCCCTACCATCCAGGGCCTGTCTTTACAATAACTTCTAGAAGGAGCCCGGTACAGAGCTAATATCTGGCCCCAGCTCCCTTGGCTGGCCTCTCACCTTGTCCCACACCTGTTCACTGGTCCCCAGCATGCTCCCCACCAGAGTACTCCCTACCAACGTGCTCCCCACCAGTGTGTTCCCCACCAGAGTGTTGACTGCAGCATTGCGTGCCAGCAAATCCACACTTCCACAGTGCTCCAGGCCCTGCGGAGAGAGGTGTGGGGAGGGTGGAGATGGCCTGAGGAGGACTCATCTTTCAGGGCAGCCTAAGAGGGCAGGTCCTTGAGGCACAGCCGGTGATGCTACGTTAACCAGAGATGGTCACAAAGACCCTGTGAAAGCCAAACTCTTGTAAAGGAAACCATCCCGACAGGACCAGAGGTCCCTGAGGTCTAACTTGTTCTCCAGGAACATCTCCTGGGGCATCCCCTATCTTTTATACATTTCTCCAACTGTGGAGTTCTGTCACTTTGCAGAAGGCCTAGACCCCCATTCCCACCCTGCCTCTCCCACAGCTGAGCAGTGAAACAAAGATTCTGAGCTCCCTTCTCCTTGTCCTCCCACTCCTTGTAATTTCACCTTGGTCACTCGCCATTGCCGGTCCTCTGCCTTCCCCATCTGGCACATGGTGCCAATCGCACGCAGCCCTCCTCCTGCAGCATGGCCACTGCCCAGTCCATGTTATGCTGTTTCTGGCTGCTGATGACCACGTGGGCTTCATCCTTGGCCAGTCGTCAGGTGATGGCAAAGCCAACCCTGTGGACAGGCAGAGTACAAGTCAGCCTCCCCCCATCCGGCTCCCTCCTGGAAACCCACCAAGATGTGGGTAACCTTCTCTACAGCTCTGAGTCTTGCCACAGAGGCCAAGGTCCCTCTGGGTGAGAGGTTGAGACGCTAGGAGATCAGAACACTCACCTGTCCGTGGAGCCTGTGAGCACAGCCATGCGCTTAGCCAGGACTCTGCTCCGGGTTATTCCACGGCTCTGTATCCTCGCAGAGAAGCCAGTGCTTGACTGGGACAGGCACCAGTGGCCCAGACCGCTGCTCCAGGCATGGTGAACAGGCCTGATTCTTCTGGATCCTGCTGCCCTGGAGGAAAGTCCATTTCACTTCTTAGTTGTGACATTGGTGAGCATAAGATAGTTTCCTACCCCCCCCCTCTCTCCACACACACACACACACACACACACACACACACACACACACTTCTCAGGCAGCCAAGGCTAGCCCAGCTAGACAGAGTACATTTCTGATACCTGAGCCTATAAGAGTTGGAGCTCAGTGGCAGAACACTTGCCTGGCACATATGAGCCTTGTGCTTCATCCCTGTCACTCAAGAAAGAAAAGGGGAAGGGGAGGGGAGATGAGAGGGGAAGCAGGGGAAGGGAATAAGTACTAACTGGTAAGAGTGAAATGAGGGTCCATATAAGATAGTGAATTGGAAGCCCTACTGGTTCAACTGAATGAAAG
This sequence comes from Microtus ochrogaster, assembly GCF_000317375.1. Lineage (NCBI taxonomy): Eukaryota > Metazoa > Chordata > Mammalia > Rodentia > Cricetidae > Microtus > Microtus ochrogaster. Next base: position 809,818 of record NW_004949178.1, read on the forward strand.
AAAAAAGTCGGGATAATACACAATAATCTCTATTCCTGAAAGAGATAATAACTGAACAATGAACTTAAAGCCAGTTGAGAACTCCCACAAAGCAGGCAGGAGGGCCCATGATCACGCACCCATCTGCAGCATATGGCTAGGGGCTTAGGACCAAGGTCCGCAGGAGACACTGGCAAAGCCTGCCCCGCTGCCACACACACACACACACACACACACACACACACACACACACCAGTGACGTCACCAGAACAACTAGCTGGAGGAGTGAAACCAAGAGCTGGCCACACCACAGCAGAGGACCACACCACATAGAGGACCACACAGGCTGTGAAGCCAGAGGCTGAAGATTGGCACTCAGAAGTCTGAAGCAGAAATTCTCTGTGTGGTGGGTGACAGATGAGCTGGGGGCGGGGAGACACTAAAGGTGGCATAAGACACAGGCAGACAGAAATGCAGGGTTAGAGCCTGCTGTGCAGCCAGAGGTGACCGGTGCAGCTCAGAACACAGCCGCTCTGCAGGCTGGCCTCCAGCTGACTCCGTTGGAACCTCCAGGAAATGACTTCCTATACACAGAGAGAAAGATGCTAAAGGAAAATCCCCCCAAAACCCAGGGTCCTAAAACAGGCCCAGGGTTCCAGGAAATCTGCTGCTGATGAAATTCTGGAGAGGAGCTAAGCCCACCACACACACCCTGAGCCAGAGGTTGCAAGGACAGGCATTCTGGCTTCTCACCCACCCATCGGTTCATCCACAACAGCTGGATCCAGCAAAGCCACAGGCTCCTCCTGCCTTGCTCTCACCCCCTCAATTGCAGAATCTCCTCCCATCTCCAGTGTATGTTCTGCTCCCTCACACGCTGCCTCTGTGCCTTAAGATGGCTCTCGCTGCGTAGGCCCATCTGAATTTTCATTCTCTCATTTTCCTCTGCTGCTTTAATTCTTTTACTCTGGTGCCAAAACACTGGAACTGCCTCTGGGAAGGCGCCCTTGTTTGCCAACTTCCCTTTCTACATCTCCTGGTTTCCGTCTTTCCTTTATCCTTCTGAGAGCCGCTCTGCCCTCTGGACTCACGGAGGCTGAGCAGAGGCCTACAGTACCTGATTGGGAGACCTCACCCCACCTGGGACTACAGTTTCCAGCTGCCTCATTCCCGTGGACAGGACCAGGGATTTTGTCTTAATCCTCTCTTGCCATGAGTGGTAAACTCACTCTTTCTTATCCTTTAACCCAACCCCCAGCCCTTGAGATGGCCATCTATGCTGTTTCCAGAGCTACACCCCATACCAGCCATTCTCCCTAGTGAGAACACAAAAGTAGGTAAAGACCCAATCCGTTTCCCAACAGCTGAGGTCTTTCTTCCTTCCTTTCTGTTACAGTGCTATTTCTGACTTTGGGGGAACACTCCAAGAAGGAAACTATCTCTGGCCAGTTCAGACCCACACCACTCTCAACAGCCCTCCTGCTTATCTCCTAAAAGTTTTCAAACATTGTTCTTGAGTTCTCAGTAGTCCTCAATGGCAATGGGTTTCTGATCCTACTGCACGTACTGGCTTTGTGGGAGCCTAGGCAGTTTGGATGCTCACCTTACT
>NW_004949178.1:811665-826141 GCF_000317375.1 Microtus ochrogaster
AATAAATAAATAAATAAATAAATAAATAAATAAATAAATAAAGTTTTCAAACAATTGGGCCTCAAGGTGGATCTTGATCTGGTCCCAGTACACCCTTGACAACTGAAAATGCTCACCTAAATCTGGTACCTGGGACTCTGCTAGCTTGCAGGACCTGAACCACACCTTTTAACGCAACTGCAAACGGTAAAGGTTCTCTACCTCCAAGCTTTCTGTCACCTCCGCTCTCATTCTTCCTGAGGTTAGCCCTCTCACAGATCAAACCCTGTTAACAGGAACCTCTAAACTTAATCCCTCTCTCAACTCCTAACAGGAGAGCCCCTCCCTATCAAACTCTGTCAGGGACTTGCCCTGCATCAATCTCATCCTTCCTTTTTTTTTTTTTTTCTCAGACAGGGTTTCTCTGTAGCTTTGGAGCCTGTCCTGGAACTAGCTCTGTAGACCAGGCTGGCCTCGAACTCACAGAGATCAGCCTACCTCTGCCTCCCGAGTGCTGGGATTAAAGGTGTGTGCCACCACCGCCCGGCTCGTCCTTCCTCTTAACCTGACTGCTCCTCCTTGGCCACAAACATCCCAGCAGACTCCATCCCCACCCCACCACTCACTGGTCATCCCGATGCTCTACTGTCTCTCATGTCATCGCATGTCACCAATTTGCTGTCATAGACCTAAGATGCTTTCTTCACTATCCCTTGCACCTCTTCTTCCAGTTACACTCTTATTAAAGAGCTATTTCCTGCATTCGTCTCTAAGTGCACAGAGTGGTTTCTCGGTGGGAAGGCGTATTAATTCTAGAACACTGTCTTTCATAGCAGTCTAGAAGAGAAACACTGTGTGTCTCTGCCAGCCTCCAGCAGACCCAACAGATAGCATTCCCTTCCCTGACAACTCTATAAAGATAAAAAGAGGCTTTGGGCCCTGCCAGCTGTCCCTGTACTCAGCCGTCAGTTCTCTGTCCAGTATAAACCACTGAATTCATTTTATAGAAAAACAAATGTCTTTTGAGTATAGATAATGTTGATAAACTGTCATACACAATTTAAGCTCACTGAAAAGCTGGCTCTGGAGAAGGGATGTGGCCCACCCACCTCAGACCCACCAAACACGTTCCTTTCAAAGTTCCCTCACAGGTAAAATTCATTTACTATATTATCCTATGTGTGTAATTTATCTCAAACTGTAATATACTATTACATAATATCTTCTAAGTTAAAGAACACTCATCCTCACGCCTTCAGCTGTGCCCACCTAGAATGATCACAAAGGGACCTGATAAATGTTTTTACCCCTCCACATAAAGAAGAGATGGATACGGCCATTCAGGCTGACAATGTGCAGTGAAGCCCTAATTACATAGGGCCTCAAGGTCTCGGAAGAAAACTAGGGTCTACAGACTGGAAAGACTAAGAAAAAGAGGGCTTTTATCCATGAGGCTAAGCCTTCATATATGTTGGGTGAAGACGCTCCAGTGTAACTATTTTGGGGTCACCCACACTGTTGTCAATAATGTTATCACTCATGCTTTGTAATCGAGTCCAATAAATTCATTGGTTCCCCAGGGTGACCTTTGATGAAATCCAATTTTAGTATGTCATTGAGACCTTATGAGGAGGTGATAATCATCATTTAGTGTCTCATAGGGAGAAGACGGTAAATGTATTTATTAACGCTATTATGTTTCAGGGTATTTAGTAAGAAAGCCAGTAGGTAAAATGTTTAAATATTATAAATATAAAAAATATTTAGTAAAGAGGAATGTATATGTATATGTTTATAAACATATATGTGTATGTATATATACGTACGTGTGTGTGTATAAAAAGATTAAGATGGCTAGAAGTTTCCGGAATGAAAAGCAAAACTAACCACTTATGGAAATTACAAAGGTCTAAATTAGTTAATTAAGGTACTGTGCTGACTAGTTTTATGTCAGCTTGACACAAGCTAGAGTCATCTGAGAGGAGAAAACCTAGGTTAAGAAAAAGCCTCTGGCCGGGCGGTGGTGGCGCACGCCTTTAATCCCAGCACTCGGGAGGCAGAGGCAGGCGGATCTCTGTGAGTTCGAGACCAGCCTGGTCTACAAGAGCTAGTTCCAGGACAGGCTCCAAAACCACAGAGAAACCCTGTCTTGAAAAACCAAAGAAAAAGCCTCTGGAAGATCAGGCTATACGCAAGCCTGTAAGGCATTTTCTTAATTAGTGATTGAGGTGTGAGGGTCCAGGCCATTGAGGGTGGTGCCATCCCTGGGCTGGTGGTTCTGGATTCTACAAGAAAGCAAACTGAGCAAGCTATGGGAGCAAGCTGCATCCCTCTGTGGCTTCTGCACCAGCTCCTACCTCTATGCTCCTTCCCTTTAAGAATTTCTGTCCTGACTCCTTTTGATGATAAACAGAAAAGCTGACGTATAAGCAAAATAACCATTCCTCCCCAAGTTGTTTTTCTCATGGTGTTCATCACAGCAACAGAAACCCTGACTAGGACAAGAATGTTTTTTAGAAAGACTTGGAGATAATGTTTCTGATAGTAAAGTTTCTAAGGTCAAAGTTCAACAATTCTAAGAACTGGCTAAAATAAATATGCAATCAAAGTTTATTCAGAAGTGTCTGCTTTTTAAATATTGTATTATAATTAAAAGTATCAGACAGATATAACTGATCTTCCAGGAATTTAATAACCATACTTGCTAGCTACACTAACGTGGTCCGAGAGATTAAAAGGGAAAATATTTTCCTCTCGCCTTCCAAGGTCAATGAGGTCCCAGGCAACTGTGAGATTTCTCCCATAAAGTTCTGTAACTGAAGCTGAGTGTGGTGATGAACGCCTTTAATCCCAGCACCGGGAGACAAAGGTAGAGGCAGGTGGATCTCTGTGAATTTCATCTAGCCTAGCCAGCATTCACAGTGAGAGCCTGACTCAAGCGGGGGAGGGCATATAACTACAAAGTCATCAGTGTTCTTCTTCAGGATAGCCGTGGAGACGCCGATGTACTCCAACCAGTGTCCCGTCTACAAACAGAAGGGTCAAGGGTCAACACAGAGGAATGTTTGATTTCTTCAGTGCTTCCAAAGGAAGCCACAGCCAAGCAAGGCCTTAGACTTCTCCCTACATAGATGGGACAATTGGTGAAAGAGAGGCAAGAGGAGCCCGAAGTTCCTCTCAAACACACGTGATTTCTGAAGACTGGATCTTCAACTGGCCTTGACAATAAAAACTATTCTAGCCGGTTAAACACTCAGTGGTGATGGTGGCACATGCCTTCAAGTCCAGCACTCAGGAGGCAGGTGGATCTCTGTGAGTTTGAGGCTGAGTTCCAGGACAGTCAGGACTGTTATACAGGAAAACCCTGTCTGAAAAACAAACAAACAAAAGATATTATTTAGATAACTCTATTTCACTAATCATTTGCTTCTTGATTTAAAAAAATGCTAACATATTAAACTGCGGACCTCGGGTCACTGTAGCCCCTACCTAGAGCTAGGGGAACCGGATCCACTGCTGTTTTTCCCTAAAACTCAAATGTTGATGAAATGTCTCCTCTCTCCCTATCTAGAAGCCATATGGGAGGGGCAGCACTAATTTTAGCTGTCCCAACAGTCACTAAAGGACATAAAAGCAGATCATGGGCTCATCACTCTAGAAATCAGCCTTAAAAGAGGGAAGGAACAAGCATAGGACCAAACTAGTCCCTCTGAATGTGGGTGACAGTTGCATGGCTGGGGCAGTGAGACCAGGGTTTATCCCTACTACATGTACTGGCTTTTTGAGATCCTCTTCTCTTTGGATGTATATCTTGTTCAGCCTAGATATAGTAGGGAGGGCCTTGGACCTTCCACAAAGCAATGTGCCTTACTTACCCTCTCTGAGAATTAGATGAGGGTGGGGTGAGAGGGTGTGTGGAGGGAATGGGAGGAGAGGGGGGTATGGGAACTTGGATTGGTATTTTTTAAAAAAAAAAATCTAATAAATTTTTTTAAAAGAAAAGTTTTTTAAAAAAAGAAAAGAGAAGTCCAGTTGTGGCCCTTATGACCCCATCAAGAGATTCTAGTGGACTTTGATTTGGATCTTTTAGAATAAATGTTCGGAATAAGCAAAAGGTGCTTGCCCTAAGTACTACCATCTTGTTTCTACACTCTATTTTAAAGACTTATTTGTTTGTTTGTTTGTTTGTTTATTATGTAGATAGTGTTCTGGGGCACAAGATCTCATTACAGAAGGTTGTGAGCCATCATGTGGTTGCTGGGAATTGAACTCAGGACTTCCAGAAGAGTAGTCAGTACTCTTAACCTCTGAGCCATCTCTTTAGGGTTTAAGTTCCCAAAACCTCCCCAGACCTATCTGGGCAATGGCCATCACTGGCATCTGGTGGCATGTTGAGACATGAATGGTGGGCAGGGCACCGGCCATACTGGAATGAACCAACCAATGAGAACAAGATAAGTTTACCAAAGAACAATGTTCCTAAGAAAGTTCCTGATCTTTAAATCCTGATTGGCGGGAAGATGTAGCTGTTGCTTGGATGTTTGTGGGGTTTGTGCTTAAATACTTGCTGAGATGAACATTTGGAGACACAACCACTTCCAGAGTCTATACTTCTGTCCCTGACTGGGCAGTTTCTGCTGTGCTGCCCAGTGATAACTCTTGCTCTGTGTGACCTCTTGTGTCTGCTTGGGTTGTTTCAGAGCCTCAGACCCACAACATTTTGTTGCAATGGCCTGGAATCCGAACACCCTCTCACTAAAGCCCAAGGCCAATTTAGCAGCACCTAGAACAGTCCTCTGGACCTCCACAGGGAAGCCAAGCTTTTGGCTTCTGGTTTCTGGTTGATGCCTATCTGGGACCCGAGAAAGGAAAAACTGGACACAGTATTGCTCCTAGGGTCAGAGGACCAGAGATGTCCTGATTCTTTCCTGGTTCCTGCTGGGGGAAGATCTGCCTCTGGTTCTGTGTCTCCTCTTAAGTGTTTTTGTGACATCCGATTGGTCTGTCCGTTACTATCAGCTTTGGTTTTTCCGTTTAGCTTTTCTGTGTTGGTCTCTGTCCGGTCGCATACTTTTACATCATGGGACAAACTTCCTCAGCCTCCCCTATTTTCAGAGGAAGGCTAACAACTCAGGAGACACTGTCTTCCCAGGGAAGCTCTGCACCCTTCGTCAGCTTGAGTCAAGGTCAGCTGAGCTGACCATCCGAAGGCTCTTTTTACCTGTCTGATTTACCTGAACATCTGAGGCACCCTTACCAGGTCCCCTATACACACATCGTTGCCTGGACCTTTTTGGTGGAGGAATCTCCAAAGTGGCTTGTACCTTATCTTCCACCTAAGGGTGAATCTTTCTTGGCTCTAAAGCCCAGAGCAATAATTCTACCCCCATCTGAGGAGGAAGCATTGCTGCCACCATCTCAGCTTGCCCCTCCCCCATACTCTACCCAGTCCTGGGATGCCAACCCTTCTCGGAACCCTTTCCTGCCCCCTCCCCATACTCGCTCCGGTTCTGTTTAACAAGCCGGTGCTGCCAACACGGAAGAGTGGAAGGAAATATCCTTTCTGGGTCTATACTCCTTTCGCCCCTGATGATCTCTATCACTGAAAAAACCAAAACCTCCCTTTTTCTGAGCTACCCAGCTCCTTTAGTGCCTCCACCGCCACCTGGCGAGATGTTTGATGGCAGAATGTACTTGGGATAGTGGGCAGCTTTCTCCTGTGCCGGGGAGAATCGGATCCAGCAGGTTTGTAGCTAGAGGAAATAAGGAAAGCTTTGTCTGTTTGTTTTAAATGTATGAATCTATGTGGCCACTACATGTTTATTTCTGACTGGTCTTAAATGTGTGGGTTTACTGTGTTCTATGTGTCTTGGTTATTGGGTATGATAAAAAATCTGTACGTAATATTTGTAATGAAAAGTTAGCTTAAAATTTTAATGCAGGGTTAATAATCAGAAGGCAACATAGGTAATCTTAAATCAAAGACTTAATCCATCAATGTCTATAATTCTGGCAAATATTCAAATGTGCTAGCCTTGCTTTTTAGCCCCTTTAGTTCTGCTTCTGACTAACTGTTTTTGTTAACTGAACTATATCAACCTAAAACATGGTTTTTATTCTTAAAGGCTGACCCTGAGGAAGGCTCACAACTACACCAGAATCCCAAATATCTAGTGTGGTCACCAGCCAACTAAAGTTAGGACCACAGCGGCTAAATGCCAGAAACTGGGATATTTCTATCTTATGATGCAATAAGACAATGACCTTAGTCTGGCAAAGAACTTGGGGCAGTTTCTCAACATATGGGCTATGACCCTTTGGGATCTAAAGGTCTTTTTTACAAAAGTAACCTAGTGTTAACTGCACGTCAGATGTTTGCATTGTAATTCATAACAAAAAGTTGAAAACCACTGACTTAAAGAATGTCTCTGTGGGGCTGGAGAATGGCTCAGTGGTTAAGAGCGCTGGCTGCTCTTCCAGAGGTCCTGAGTTCAATTCCCAGCAACTACATGGTGGTTCACAGCCATCTGTAATGGGATCTGATGCCCTCTTCTGGCACAAAATCAACAGAGCACTCATATACATTAGATAGATAGACATACAAACATAATAATTACTCTCTGGATAGTGGTGGCACACATCTTTAATCAAGCACTCAGAAGGCAGATGCAGGTGGATCTCTGTGAGTCTGAGGCCAGTGGTAGAGTGAGTTCAAGAACAGCTAAGGCTACAAAGAGAAACCTTATCTCAGGGGATGAGGGAGGATAGTTAATCTTAGGGCCTGGAGAGAGAGATAGCTCAGCCCTTGAAGGGCTCACATCTAACATGGAAAGAGTTTGTTTCAACTCCCAGAACCCACATGGTGACTCAAAAAAAAAAAAAGAAAGAAAAGAAAAAAGAAAACAAAAACCTTACTTTGGATATGAGGCTCTCAGTTTCTTCATGGGTTTTATTTATGATTAAAGTTTATTTTGGTACTAAAAAGAGTTTAAATTCAAAAAACATTATTTCTTAAAACTCAAATTCTTTTTCTTTTTTTTCTTTTAGACATTGCTTCACAGCAGTCTCAAGTAGTGTCTAAGCCCCCCACCACCTAGTATGGACTTCCATAATCGGTTAGCCCCGCCCTTTATCCTGACCTGCAATTCTCCTCCTCTTTGCAAAGCTGATCCCAGTGTTGAGTGGTCAGTACCTTCCTCTGTGGAGTCCCAGGGCAGTGTCAAATGAAGACAATGCAGTTCTGCTGTGTGGCCAGCTGAAGTACGGACACTCATCAAACACTAAGTTATAGGCCCCGTCATGTGGTTCCACCACACTGGAGAAAACTGCCCTAGGAAGAGAAACCGCCACCAAAGAACTTACTTTGGTCCAATTCCTTGCCTCCCTTACAAGATAAGCAGGACTCTTGGGTTTTCGGATCGAATGTCTGTGTATGCTTACATACTAACTGAGCAGATGCCTATACCTTTGGCTTTCTGTCCCCTACTGTCTCCGTCATTCCCCCCAAAAAGCCCTGTCTCTCTCTCTACGCCTGCCACAATAAGAGCTAACTAAGATGTCCATCTTGTCTCTCTGGGCGTCCTTTCAGGCCTCAGACCAGGACAGGTGGACTGTGGGAGATTCTTTGCATCAGTTGACTTCTCTCCTCACCGTCTCTCAGAAAGCTTTAAAGAAATGTCTGCTCAGCTCAGCACCGATCAGGATGAACTCGACTCTTTGGCCGCTGCGGTAGTTCAAAATCAAAGAGGGCTAGACCTCCACACTCCTAAGCATGGTGGGATCTGCATCGTCCTCCCGTGAGCGATGCTGCTTCTACATCAACAGATCAAAGTTAATTGAGACAGGGTGTTGTAATAGGAGCGGCGGGGCTGCGTCCCCAGCACCCCGGCCGCCTGGCTAGATTATGCCCCGAAATAACAACACAAAAATTGTATTCTTTTAAACACTGCTTGGCCCATTATATCTAGCCTCTTCTCAGCTAACTCTCACACCTGGACTAGCCCATTTCTCATAATCTATGTAGCCCACGAGGTGGCTTACCAGGGAGATTCTAGCCTACGTCCATCCTGGGTCGGAGCTTCATCGCGTGTGCCTGGGAGAGGGGAGCATGGCGTCTCTGTCTGCTAAAGGCATTAAGGCTCTTCTGTGTTTCCTGCACCTAGTCTATGTGTACACTCTACTGTTCATTCTATGCCCAGTTCATACATGTGCTTTCTGGCTCTCCTGCCTCAACCCCCCTCTGTCTTTACCACCACCCCTTTCTTTTGGCTTCTTTTTCTTTTTTTGCGGGGGTGGGGGAGGGTTTCGAGACAGGATTTCTCTGTGTAGCCCTAGCTGTCCTGGAACTCCCTTTGTAGACCAGGCTGGCCCTGAACTCACAGAGATCCACCTTCCTCTGTCTCCCGAGTGCTGGAACCACACCTGGATTGTCTTGACTTCTTAACTGTGGCTTTTGATTGACTTTAATAACAATCCTTGAATTTTGGATCCTAACAATTGAATCATTGTGTTGTTATTGATATTAAGTTACAACTAAATTAAATGCTTTAAAAATTCCCACAGCATACTCAGATAGCTGACAATTAAAGAACTATTTCCTCTAGTTAGAGATATTCAAAGCTTCGGGTGAGCTCTTCTTACCCAAGTTAAAATACCTCTCCCCTCATCTGCTACCTTGATTTCTTTAGGCCATATTGTGTTATTGATTATTTTAAGTATAATACTCTTACTACATGTGACATGTAAATGTTATTTTATATACAGAGGACAGAAGATAAAAACCAGATCCAATAGTGCTGGCTCAGATTTGGTTTGGTCCATGGGTTCCTTCCTTAATGAATTACTAACCAGTTCTCTCTGATGAAGACTGGATTTCTGCCTATCCAGACTTATCTGTCTGAGATTCTAGGACAAATTTTTCCTAGCAGTAGAGGACATGAGATAATCTTTGTCATGCAGACACACAAACTGTGTTCAGCCAGCAGGGGAACTCGAAAGTTCCCAGAATAAAAGCCTCCTGTGTTCTTAGAACTTGGGTGATGGACACCAGATATTGTAGAGAGTTAGAGCATTGCAGGTGCACAGCCAACATTCTCCTGGACTGCCTTTGCCCTCTTAAAATAGTCGACCATTGTCTGTGCCACCGTGTGATGCAACAGCCCTAGGACAGGAACTCCTGGGTCAGAGGAGGCCAGCAGCTTGCCTCACATGCCTGAAAACCAATAAAATATATAAAACTTCTCCTCAGAAGACTCCCTGAGCAATCAGATAAGTGACAGTTTGTCAGGTTGCACTGAGACATTGCTGCTCTTGGTCATAGTTCCTCTGGGCCAGCTGTCTCTTACACAAAATTATTCCTCAGAGCCTGTTTGCTCCCTCTGGGGTGAAATAACTCTTTTATATCCCATGCTCACCTTAACAGAGCCTCCCTCTACCTTTTACCATTAAAAAATGCCCTTTGACTCTTCTCATTGGTCCCTTCTGAATTACAACTATTTCAACACCCCACTGCCTATGACCTAGACAATTAAGCTATTTTCCCTCTTAAATAGCACCCTCCAGATGCAAACTTGTACAACCACTCTGGAAATCAATATGGCTGTTTCTCAGAAAATTGGGAATCAACCTACCTCAGGACCCAGCAATACCACTCTTGGGCATATACCCAAAGGATGCTCAATCATACTACAAGAACATTTGTTCAACTATGTTCATAGCAGCATTATTTGTAATAGCCAGAACCTGGAAACAACCTAGATGTCCCACAACCGAAGAATGGATAAAGAAATTGTGGTGAATTTACATAACAGAATATTATTCAGTGGTTTAAAAAAATGACATCTTGAAATTTGCATGCAAATGGATGGAACTAGAAAAAAACTCTCCTGTGTGAGGTAACCCAGACCCAGAAAGACAAAAATGGTATTTACTCACTCATAGGTGAATACTAGCTGTAAAACAAAGAACAACAAGCCTATCGTCTATGACGCTAGAAAAGCTACATAACAAGGTGAACCATAAGAGAAACATATATAGATTCCCCTGGGAAGGGGAAATAGACAAGATCTCCTGACACAATTGGGAGCATGGGGTGGGGGAAGAAGGGAGCAGAGAAAGGGAAGAGGAGGGGAGAAGGGGAAGGGGCGATCTTGAGGGAACGGGATAGTCAAGATGGGGAAAGGACAGAGATGGAGAGCAAGGAAAGAGATATTTTGATTGAGGGAACCATTATAAGGCTAGCAAAAACCCTGGCATTAGAGAAATTGACAGGAATCCATAAGGATGACCCCAGCTAAGACCCTAAGCGATAGTGGAGAGAGTGCCTGAACTGGCCTTACCCTGTAGTTAGATTGATGATTATCTTAAATGTCACCATAGAACCTTCATCCAGCAACTGATGGAAATAGAGGCAGAGACCCTTAGCAGAGTACAGGTCTAAGCTCCCAAAGTCCAGTTGAAGAGTAGGAGGAATGAGACTATTAGCAAAAAGGTCAAGACCATGATGGGGACATTCACTGAAACAATTTATAAGCTAATGGGAGCTCACCAACTCCATCCAGACAGGAAAAAAATCCAGCATAGGCCCAAACTAGATCCTCTGAATGTGGGTGACAGTTGTATGGCTGGGGCAGACTATGGGGCCACTGGCAGTAGGACCAGGATTTATCCCTACTGCTTGTACTGGCTTTTTGGAATCTATTCTCTTTGGGTGGATACCTTGCTTAACCTAGATATAGTAGGGAGGGCCTTGGTCCTTCCTCAAAGCAATGTGCCTTACCCTCTCTGAGGAGTTGATGGGGGTGGGGGAGGAAGGTAGAGGAGATAGGAGGAGGGGAGGGAGTGGGAACTGGGATTGGTATGTAAACTGAAAAAAAAAAGATAGTTTGTTTTCTTTTTTAAAAGATAAAGTAAAAAGAAGAAAAAATCACCCACTTTTGCTGGCTAGGAGGCTCCACTAGCAGCAGAAGTGGCATCCAACCAGCATTGGGGAAAGGAACAAGACCATCTTTCCAGTCTCCTGCCAGCCAATGAGAATTGGCCTAGGAGACTTAGGACAACACAGGAGACATTCACAAACTGACCACAAGTGAAACTTGGTTCATCCCTGATTACTGTCCACATATTTAACCTGGGGGAAAACTATAAATTCCTTCCTCTACGTGCATTAAAGGAGCCCTGGCCCTCAGATGGAAAAACAAACATATCTGTCTGCTGGCTCCAGCCAATCCATCTTTTTGGAGGAATGACCCCAGGGCATCTTCAACCCCACTGGAAAAACATGCTTACTCTCCAGCCGCTCCCTGACAACCCCTCTAACTTAGTAGCTTGTAATGACTGAATAATTGAAAATATCCTTTAAAGGGCAAATAAAATTAAAATCTTGGGTGTCAAGGGCAACCCTTCCCCCGATGGAGCCTGTTCTGTCTCTAATTCTTCCCTTTGCTCCATCCACTCTTCTCAATAAGCATATACGGTTCATCTCTTCCAGAATTAAATCCAGTTCCGAACACCCTTACGACACACAGACAATATCCTTCTGACACATAAACGCAGCTACCAGCCTCTGACCCATCGATCAGCTCCTGACTGTGGTGGAACTAACCCCGTGACACCCCAGTTCAACAGGAGCAGACTGGTGCTGATGCCCATATGAGGGAAACGTGGGCTCCCTGTCTTGTTTCTAATAAAGCCATCCCTCTGTCTCTGTTCTTATAAAGGACTGGGACTGTTAGAGTCGGGGGTGGGAGTGGGCTCTGAGTGACGAAAACCTGAGGCTACAGCTCGATGGCAGAACATCGCAGAACTGTACCAAATATAAAAAGAAAAGAACGCGCAACTGCATCCAGCTGCTGGGCAGCACCAAGGCTGTCCTGGAGACACCTGCTCGCTCTCTCAGTAGTCAGACTGGTGAAACAACAGGCTCCACAAAATGGGACTCTCCCAACAACCCAGGCTGGGGGGAGGGGACTGGCCAACTAGAGGAGGAGCCTGTCTCCAAGAAGGATTTGTTGGTCAGTCTTTCAATGAGAGGCTGGCCTCCATAGAAGAAACTGAGCTGAGAAAAGGGGGACGGGTGGGACAGCGCCAGTATCGCCCTCTGGCTCTCCTGCTCGGACCTTACCCTCCTGTAGGACCCTGAAGATGGACTGGCCGGGGTAGCTCACTGGATCTCTCCCTGGTGTGGCCACACTAAATAAAGTCACTTTTCTGCCATTCACTGTTGGTTCTTCTAATTGGCTTACTGAAGGTGGATGGGCCAGCCTAGCTTGTTAAAGCCACCAGGGTAGAGCTCCTGCTTCAGGAACAAGGCCTGGCATTAGACAGACCAAAGTTACTCCATCTTTGCCATCACTTTGCGGTCACTGTGCTCTTAGACACTGTCAAACCCTAAGCATTATTATTTATTCGCGTGTGTGAGTACTTGGCCTCCATATTTGTTTGTCCACCACTCGTGTGCCGGGTGCCTGTGGAAACCAGAAAAGGGCATCAGATCCCGTAGAACTGGAGCTACAGACAGTGTGAGCTGCCATGTGGGTGGCGGGACTCAAACCCGGGTCCTCTAGAAGAGTGTTGTGGGAATCTCTGGAATAACAGTCAATGGCAATGAGAGTAGAAGAAAGGCTACGTCCCACATGGGCCAAAGGCAGGACAGCTCCTGAGAGACTTGGGTCTCGGCAGGGTCCGTTTGCGCCTCGTTTTTATACTCTAAAACTACGAGGTGGGGTGAGCAAGCATGGGAGAATTTGCAGAAGCCTACGTGTCAGTCATGTGGCAGTCGGCGGGTTATTAAGGGCAATGACCCATGGTTTCAGCTGTTTCTCCAACTCATTCTGTCCCAGATCTTCCGGGTAGCAAGTGAAGCCCTGCTTGGCAAACAGGCAGTGCAAACAGAGCTTTACAGAAATCACAAACCCAGTCAACGAATCAGTGTCTGATTGGTCTTCTCTACCTCATTCTACTTCAAGGGCTGAGCCATCTCTGCAAACTTATTTACTTTCAAGACAAGTTCTCACTGTGTAGTTCTAGCTACCCTGGAACTCACAGAAATCTGCTTGCCTCTGCCTCCTAGACACTGGGCAATAGATTTTTTTTTATTTATTATGTGTACAATATTCTGTTGGCGTGTATGCCTGCAGGCCAGAAGAGGGCACCAGACCTCATTACAGATGGTTGTGAGCCATTGGAATCTGGGAATTGAACTCAGGACCTTTGGAGGAGCAGGCAATGCTCTTAACCGCTGAGCCATCTCTCCAGCCCCCTGGGCAATAGATTTTAAGACGCATCACTGAATGCCAGACCCCCTCTGCCCCTCCCCATGGGGCATCACAAATCAAGCTGAGGTGATGCACAGAAACACATAGACCAGTGTTTGCTTGCTCCTGTCTTGGCAGGATGCAGGCTGTGTGGGGGAGCACAGCGGGGGTGGGAACCGGCGGGGGGGGTGCTGTGTAAGCATTTCTTACAAGAAACGGTGCAAACTGCCTCGCACCTCAGACTTACAGGTCTGACAAATGTTATTGATTTTTTTTTCCTTTCTGTCGAAGGTACTCGGCTCAACAAGGGCCCATATTTCCTGAACTCCCTGCCCCTTTTTGATGATTAAGCAATCACTCAGACTGTGAAATCGAGGTCCCACCAAGGAGATGAGACACAGTTACACCGGGCCATCTCAGCTACTCCATGCTGGCTGGGTTTGGGAGCAGGGCACATGATTGCCTCGCCTTGTGGGTTTCTTAGTGCCACACTGAGATTGCCCACTCCCAGTTTGATCCTCCTGCCTCTGCCCTCTGAGTGCTAGGACTAGAGGCATTTGCCACCACACCTTACTAGTTAGCAATCATAATTACCTGTTTCCAGTTGAAAAGTAAAAACAACAGAAAACTTCATTCCGCTCTAGTCAGAGGGTAAGAAAATCCAGTCTGTTTGGAAAATGGTTTGGCAGTGTGTGGAGCGATTTCACACCTGGCAGGAAGGAGCAGAGCTCGTGCGACACGCCCGTGTGTGCTCACAGCAGCACGTGTCATCACAGTCCTGGAGGGGAAACAAGTCCATGTGCTCATTAGAGATAGGAGAAATAAGTAAGTTTTGTTATAGTTCTGTAGTGAAATATTACACCGCAATGAAAACTAACATCCAGAGCCCTGAAGAGATACCCAGGGAGGAAAACCTCATTCAGAAAGTGCATGTATCTGTGCAAGTTCCCCATACAGACAAAGCAATTCTGTCATTTCATAATGCAAACATGCCAGGAGGTGGTGGTACATGTCTTTAATCTTAACACTCGGGAGGCAGAGGTAGGCAGATCTTTGTGTGTTCGGGGCCAGCCTGGTCTACAAGAGCTAGTTTCAGGACAGGCTCCAAAGCTATAGTGAAACCTTGTCTCAAAAAACAAAAACAAAAACAAAAAAAAAAAAAAAAAGCAAATACATGCTGAACTCAAAAAATGCATGGCCAGGGGCGTGTTTCTGTGGTAAATGGGAGATAGGATTAAGAGGAT
>NW_004949178.1:826716-827895 GCF_000317375.1 Microtus ochrogaster
TCATGTCTTTTGTTTGTTTGTTTAAAACCCACTGATTTTAACCAGGACCCTCTCTCTGTGTGGCCACAGGCTTGGATTTGTCCATTGGAGCCTGCTGGCCTTATTGTTCCCACACTACGAAGGCAGTGACCTTCCCACCCTTAGAATCCATCGGTCATTGATAATTTATCAGGGAGGGCCGGGGCCTTTGGAGCCCCTAGGTGACCCATGATGGGCTGCTGGCTGCCCCGTCTTGTACAGGTACAGGACAGGCAACCACAGCTGCCATGTGGTAGTGTCTGCCATGGCTGTGCCGTGCCTGAAAGACACCATTTTGTGCCTCTTCTCTCTGTCTCCCTGGCTCTTAAATTCCTTGTACTCGCTCTTCCACAGCATTCCCTGAGCTCAAAGGGTGCGCTTTAATGTCCCAGTCGGGGCTAAGCATTCAGCCATCCCATATTCTAAGCAGCTGCAGCCGGCATGGCTCTCTGCCTTCACCACCGTCCACGGCAAAGGAAGCCTCTCTGCTGAGAGTCTTATCATGCGCACAAACGTGAACCTTTAGACCGGGGTTTGTTGCTGCGCATCAATTTAGATGAAACATTATCGAGGTCTCCCAGAAGTCTATAACCTCCCCGGTCGTGGGTTTTTTTTTCTTTTTTTTTTATTTATTTTGATGGGTTTTTTTTTTTCTTTTTTTAATTGGGCTTACATCTCAGTTACCGGGGATACCTCTGTATGGGTTGTTGGTCAGAAAGATCCAAAAGTCCCCCCAAAACACCACAGGCTATTGCCAATACTCTTGGTTGCCACCAGGAACTAGATGATGGGACCCTAATGTTGCCCAAGAGTGGTGGCACACACCTTTAAACCCAGGACTTGGGAGGCAGATTTCTGTGAGTTTGAGGCCAGACTGGTCTACTTAGTAAGTTCCATGCCCGCTGGTCTAAGCTTGTCTCATAGCAAAACCCTGTCTTTAGTTTACAACATGCCTATCACTGAAGATGCCACCACGTTTTTGTTTCAAGATATAAAGAAACTGGAACAGAATAGGAGGTTTCCTCCTGCTTGCCCGTTTTCCCAGTGTCAGAAGGCTATGGAGGTTGCTGGGGGAGATAAGGCACCAATGGCCTTAGCCAGCAGTAAGCCTTGCTTTTTTTTTTAATTTATTTATTTATTAAGGATTTCTGCCTCCTCCCC
>NW_004949178.1:828506-835735 GCF_000317375.1 Microtus ochrogaster
GAACACACTGAACCTGATAGAAGAGAAAGTGGGAAGTACCCTACAACAGATGGGCACAGGAGATCGCTTCCTAGGTACAACCCCAGCAGTAAGCCTTGTAATGCTAACCTGTTGCACAAGCTGTAGCACTGCTAAGAAAGCAGCGTGACTGTTACAGGAGTCACCAACCACTCTTGGCTTGGATTTGAAGGCTGTTCCACCAGAGGGAATAGATAGATGTCTGATACTGTGAAGAAAATGAAAAACCCAGGACTTTGTTTTGAACAACAGTCTTTGCGGTTAATACTCAGCCTTCAAAGAAGTCCTTGAAAGGAGCCCAACCAGGAAGCAGAGTGTGGATGGGGATCAGGAGGACCCAACTCACCCTCTAAGCCTGAGTCCTGGGGAGGGTTGAACCACAGACAGGCGGCACTCCTGGCTTCAGGCTCACACTGAAGGGAAAGCCAGACTAAGAAAGTTGCAGATAAACGGGACTTAGAAAACGGCGGCGTGGGCGGGGGAGGGGGGGACACTGACACAAACACTTTATCTGTGAGAGAGGTGATGAGAGGGGAGGGTGAGTCTCCAGGGGACTCAGAAACAGTCAGGATACCTGTGTGCCTGGAGCGCAGAGGAAGGACCTGTTACTGAAGAGGCAGATGGCGAAGCTCTCTAAACGCGACCATCATGGGAGCCAAGCCAGGTAAAGCAGTGTAGAGACCCATGGCCCAAAAGGTCTGTCAGAAGGGAAGAGTATGCCCCTGCAGTTACGTGCAGGTATGGAGGCAGGGTGGGGATCTGGCCTTGGAGTCTCAGTCTCCACGAGTTGGAAAAATATGAGCAGTTTGCCTACAAGATCTTCTTTCGAAAGCCGGGCGATGGTGGCGCACGCCTTTAATCCCAGCACTCGGAAGGCAGAGGCAGGCGGATCTCTGTGAGTTCGAGACCAGCCTGGTCTACAGAGCGAGTTCCAGGACAGGTTCCAAAGCCACAGAGAAACCCTGTCTCGAAAAACCAAAAAAAAAAAAAAAAGATCTTCTTTCGCCCAAACCCAACTGTCCCAGCTGCGCATCAGCCCTTCTGAAGCTCCTGTGTCTCCCAGACAGAATGTGCTTGACTTCCTACCCTGATGTTGGCTTAGCCTCCGAGAGAGGTGGGAAAAAGGATTAAGCCAGGGCCTTTGGGGACTGGGAACTAGAAGAGAGATTAACTCGGGCAGTGCCAGGCCAAGAGACTCACAGACACGAGCTTGCCAGAGACTGCAGTGTGCGTGATTCTTGTCAGTTCCAAACCTGCTCTGGCCACTTCCTCACCCCGGGACTCCTGGTTACTAAGCAACCTCTGCCTTACCTACTGTCTGCCCTTGTTCCTTAGCAACCCTTGCATAACCCAATTCCCTTGAGTTCGGAGTTGGTATCTATAAATTATAAGTAGATGGGTGCTGCTCAGGCCGTGGAGAGAAATTTTATATTAAATTTGGGTCTGTACCTAGCGTTCTCATGGAAGCAGCCAAACGCTCTGCTTTGGCAGGCTCAGCCTTGGCTTCCAATTTATGTTTCTTTTCTATTTTATTTCCAAAAATGGTCTTTGTAGGTACTAGACCTACCCTGTTTTTTTCCTCAGTCTTCCTCCTCTGCACTTTCCCTCTTTCCTTCCTATGAGATACATTTATATAACTATATTTCCAGGGGCTGAGGGAGTTTCAGATGTTGGTTGTTCTATCTTTCCTAACACGGGGATCTAAACATTCTAATACCCCTGTGGAGGATTCGTTTCCCCAAGCCACAAACACAAATTAACCCCGTGCAGTGAGAGTAAGGGTACTGAGGATCACGTCTTCAGACCGAGGAAAAAAAAAAAAAGAGAGAGAGAATTCCCACTTTGTATGTTAGAGCACCCCCTGCTGGAATGTCTGAGTTATAACACTTCTGATTCTGGCCTGCTGGACTAGGCTTGTTACAGGGAAACAGGCCGCTGCACAGAAAAGCAGCTCTGGCCTGTTTCCAGTAAACAGCTGCGAGATGAGGCGGGTCCTGTCTGCGCTTGTTTCTCTTTCTATGCCCTGTGCCTTTCGTCCGGAGAGAGCAGCAAGAGGGCTTACTCTCTGGTCCTCACTCCCAGGCTTCACTCCAAGGCAGGCTGGAGGAGCAGGGCTGACAGCAGAACCACAGACCTTCCAGTGGTTTCTCAGCCTGGCGCGGCCTTTCCATGTTAATTAATTCAGATTTGAGAGTGAAGAGACCAAAACAGACACACCTTCAAGCCAGACTCATCTCAGAGGTGGATGACCTCCGATGCCAGTTCCAAAGTAAAGGGAGATACAAAGAAAAAGAAAAGAGAGCTTAGGAGAGAGAGCCAGGACTGGGAGTACAGACTATAATCTTAGCTACTCAGAAGGCTGAGGCAAGAGGATTGCAAGTTTAAGGCTAGGCTGAGTAACTTATCAAGACCATATCACAAAATAAAATAATGAAGAGTTTGGTGGAGGAGCACTTGTCTAGCATGTGTGAGACCCTGGGTTCAATCTTCAGTCATGAAGAAAAAGAAGAAGGAGGAGCAGGGAGGGAGGGAGGGAAGAAAGAAGGAAGGAAGAGGAGGAGAGAGGGAAGAAGGAAGGCAGGAAAGAAGAAAAATTCAGGTAGAAAATGAGAAGCACAAAATACTTAGATAAAGCCGGGCGATGGTGGCGCACGCCTTTAATCCCAGCACTCGGGAGGCAGAGGCAGGCGGATCTCTGTGAGTTCGAGACCAGCCTGGTCTACAGAGCTAGTTCCAGGACAGGCTCCAAAGCCACAGAGAAACCCTGTCTCGAAAAACAAAACAAACAAAAAAAAAAAACTTAGAAACACTGAAAATCAACAAAAAGAACTTGCAAATTTTGTTGGACTCGTCTGTCTCCCCCTCTCGACCCATCTGCTGAGGTGGCCCTGGCATTTCTAAGGGCTTGTGTGATCACCCCACAGAAACAGAGTGAGCTGCAGACAGATCCGAGAGAAGGAGATGGTGCACAAGAGTTTAAAAAACAAAAACGCGAAGACACACTGTTCCAGGAGTCGTCTGGCCAGTGCAGCCGTGGCCTGGGCCACGTCATTCCTTCCGTGGCCTCACTGGCTGAGTCGTAGAGCTGGATTTCGGGCACCACTGATTATATCTGAAGAAACTCCAATAACAGTGCAATTTATAGTCCTATAACTCAGGAGAGTGGGGGAAGGACTTCGCCCAAGCTGGGGGGGGGGGGGCAGAAACTAGAAGTGGCCAGTTAAACGATTTATTTTATAAGGGTTGTCATGGCCGTGGTGTCTCTTCACAGTAACAGGACACCGACTAAGACTCTGAGCCATATCAGACACTGTCTTCTAAAACATTAGCCATGGGGCTGAAGAGATGGTTCAGCAATTAAGAGCACTGGCTGCTGTTGCAGAGGACTTGGGTTTGATTCCCAGCACCTACATGGTGGCTCACAACCATCTGTAACTCCAGGACCAGGGACCCAGCATCTTCTTTTGGCTTACGCAGGCACCAGACACATGTGTACACACACATACATACAAGACAAAGCACTCAAACACAAACAAAGTTTAAATAACTTTTTAATTACTAGTAGTGTTTAAATGATTAATACCAAACTGGAAGATTCTCCTTGTACTATTACCTAATAAGTTGTTGCTTTGAAATTCTGGAGATTTCCTGGCATGTCCCTGGAAACAAAGACAAACTTTAAATAAGGCATAGCATATGCCTGTATTCCTAGCTACTTAGAGGGCGGAATTAGGATGAAACTAAATTCAACATTGTGAGTTCAAAGCCAGCCTGGGAAAACTAGGCAGACTCAGTGTCTCAGTGAAACTTAAAGGAGGGTGTGTATCTCAGAGTTTGCTTGATGTGTGCAAGGGTCTGAGTTCAATCCTAGCCCTGCAAAACCACAACAACAACAAAAAACACACTTTCTCTTATGTAACTTTTTTAATTCTCTTTTTTTTCATTGTTTGAGAATTCCATAGATGCATGCAATGTATTCTGAGCAAATCTATCCCCATTTCCTCCCTTCCAATCCCTTCCCTGCTGCCCCCACCACTTTTCCCTCCCAACTTTATGTTCTCTTTTGTTTTTTGTTTTTTTTTTAAACTCACTGAGTCTGCTTAGGGTTACCTATGCATTCCTGGATATATGAGCATCTCCTGGAGTGTGGGCAGTCTCTTAGGAGCCACGTCCCTGAAGAAAACTGACTCTCCCTCCCCATCAGTTGCCAATAACTTCTCAGCTAAGGGTGGGACTTCCTGAGCCCCCACACACACACACACACACATGCTGGGATTCAGGCTGGCTAGGTCTTGAGCAAAGGTCTTGTGCATGCAGTCTCAGTATCTATGGTTGGTTGCGCAAACGCAGTATCATGTCAGCAAATACTGTTTCTCCATGGATATCCACCCCCTCTGGCTCTTAGAAGTTCTTTCCACCTCCTGTTCTGGGATGGTCCTGAGCCTTAGAGGATGTGATACAGACCTGCCAAGCACGACACAATCTCTTATTCTCTGAAGAATAAGCCCTTATAAACTTTATAATTTTATCTAAGACTATTTCAAAGTTGAATTCTTTATTCTAACCTGTCAAACCACTTTATCATCGTTATTAATCCTTATATTTCAGGGCCTGATGTGGCTTAAGAAAGATGTTGAGCTTTTGCTTCTCAGTACACAGCTACGTCACCTATGTCTGAGCATACTGAGGAAAAAATGAAACTGACATTCCAGAGAGTTCTCTGGCTAGAAGAATGGAGAGTTACCCTACAAAGAAATTGCAAAACTAAATAAATAAAAAGCAAAAAAGATGAATTCTGCTTGCCTCAGTTATGTAGATATCAGCCGTGTTGATTATGCATATTGAATAGATCTAGGCAGGCCACGGCGTCATTCTGAGGCAGTCGTTGAGACTTTCCAAAACAGCTATCTTAAATGTAGCTATGATGCACCCTTCGAAAGCTAAGAATTGCCAGCTTTTCAGCTGAAAAGTGAAGAAGCTACTGGGACATCTCCCTGGGTAAGTTATCGCCCTGCCTCAGCTGGAGAAGCCCACGACAACGCAGGGGACGACGAGGCTTGAGCTCTGTCCTCCCTGGCTGCGCTGAAACCAGTCAGTGAATGAAGTCTGGAGCAACGGGATGCCACTTTGCAATGACACAGTCACTTGTCAAATTGGGGACGCAGCTGCAGGCACAAAGCCCTCCTTGCTCTCTTCTCTTCCTCACGCATAGGGACCGTGTGCTTTCGCTTCGTATCATAACTAACACGAACTACTCGTAAAAACGTTGTCTCTCTTCTGAGGACTTTTTATTTAAATGTTTTGGGATTTTCAGACATGAGTACTGTATTTATGTCTTTTCCACCCTCCCTCTCCATATCTATATCTATATCTACATATAGATAGAGAGAGAGAGAGAGAGAGAGAGAGACAGAGACAGAGTACATTTAGTGCTACTCATATACCTGTGTTTAGGGATGACCTCTTGGGAATGGATAACCTACCCGGGTGTTCATCCCTGAGAAGACTGATTCTCCCCCTCACCACTCACCAATTGCTTGTAGCTCTTCACTAGAGGGCAGGGCCCTGTGAGATTTGCCCCTTTCACATTATGATGTCACCTTGTCATTACATGGGTCTGATTTAGATGACGTGGTAAGAAATGCAAATGGTAGTGAAGTCATATGGACAAGCGTTTAGGTTCTCCCTCTCTCTCCCATTTGGACCATTTGGTTTGGATTCTTTTTTTAATATTTATTTATTTATCATGTATACAATATTCTGTCTGTGTATATGCCTGCAGGCCAGAAGAGGACACCAGACCTCATTACAGGTGGTTGTGAGCCACCATGTGGTTGCTGGGAATTGAACTCAGGACCTTTGGAAGAGCAGGCAATGCTCTTAACCTCTGAGCCATCTCTCCAGCCCTTGGTTTGGATTCTTAAACAGTGGTTTTTGATATTCCCACTGGTGACACAAAAGCCATAGTGGGTAAAGCTGTCAGTACTTAGAATACAAGGTAGATACAGCAAACTGTCCCCACGGTTATTCTGTCACAAGCCTGGAGCCAAGAGGATGCCTTTTAGGTTCTTTCTTTACCTCTGATTCTCGAGAGCACAGCTTTTAGCATCCTTTGTGCAGAGAGAGGAATGGCACCTGATCCAGTCTGCTGCTTGCTGGAGAGCTCAGGTCAGCTCAGGTAATCCCTTGCAATTATATGTTTGTTCACCTATGACTGTTTTCATTGAAAAGAATGACACACTGTGATTATTCAGATTTGGGAATTTCCTCAGAAATGCAGAGAATGTCACTTTGAGTAACATAGTTGCAACAGTACCTGTCAGGGCTAATATCTGAACTTTCCAGCAAAAAAATAAGTTGTGAAAAATTTGACAGTTTCCCGACACGGAGTTTGCTAATGAGATCAATGTGAAGAAACATGTTATTCTTGAAACATTGAACAAGGAAACGTATCAACATGTAGACCAATACACCTCAGCGAAGCAAAATTTTCCAGATGGCCAATGTGGAATCATATGTGTATGAAATATGAGTTTACCCAAAATGTATGACAGACCAATAGCATTTTAAGATAACGGAATCCAAACATATTCATTAATATTGTTTCAGAGTCCACATTGCAGTTAACCTTTTAAAAACTACCAATGGTCGAGTTTTGACATGGTATCCAACAATATTCATTTGCCACTGTGGTTGTTAGCCCATCAGACCTGGGTGGGTAAGTAACCTCCTGTTACTGAGGGTGCCACAATCTCTCAACAAGACACAGGACATGGGAATCAAGGTAGAAGTAAATTAGAAACTCTTTTCCCAAAGGCTAGCCCTCAGAGAGTTGGACAGTTTTACTTGGCTATGGACTTTAATTGCAACAACACTGACCTAACAGGCAGGAGGTGCCTCTGGTGTGACAGTGTAAGTCTGCTGTGGGGGTGACAACCAGTGGCTTTCTGCTTTAAATTGAGGCCCACCTCACAGGAGAAAAGTTCAGATCTGATACTGGAAACCTCAACAAAAGCCCATGGTGAAGCGGTCCTAGGCCCTAGCAGGGAAGCCACAGCTGTTGCTTTGATAAATGATATGATGTGCCCATCAAACTGCCTTCTAAATAATTTTGAGGGGCTGGAGAGATGGCTCAGTGGTTAAGAGCATTGCCTGCTCTTCCAAAGGTCCTGAGTTCAATTCCCAGCAACCACATGGTGGCTCACAACCAT
>NW_004949178.1:835835-847287 GCF_000317375.1 Microtus ochrogaster
ATAATTTTGATAGTGAAGCTTCTATGTTGCAGTGGGCAGCAGTAACTGCAGAGACTCACAACTGATCAGAGAGCTGATAATTACACTGAAACTCAACTGAGGGTATAGGTCATTACCTCCAAGAAGGCGGGTTCTAGAGATAGGCTACCTGTACCAACTGAAGAGACTAAGGGTCTGGCCTGGTCTCGGTCACACAGATAGCGCAGAGGTCATCTGGACTGTTAGCCACCTCTGGTCCTGGTTGTGGGAGCTTGGGGAGCCTCCGGCTATAAGGGTCATTTAGATTACTAGCTACCCTCAGTCCTGTTGTAGAAACTTGACATGGCCTGGCCCAACAGATAACACATATCACCAGACAGTTAATCATTTCCACTTCTCAGCTCTCTGGGTGGAAGAACAGGTTTTTTCATCTTTCCATTTGGAAAGACAATCCTGTGCCCTTTACATTTCTGGTTTCTATGGAGATCTGTGGGCCCAAGGACCTACAAGCTATGCTCCCAACAAAGGCTTATTTTATTTGTGTGTGTGCATGTGTGTCTCTCTGTGTGTATACCATGTGTAAAGATACCTGCAGGGAACAGAAGCTGCTTCCTGATGGCTTTCCCCACAAAGACTCTGTGGAAACCAGACATCTCCACCTCACAGAGGCTTTCCTGAACCTCGGGGTGTGGCGGAGCCTCGGAAGCCTCTCTCCTGAACATTGGGGTGTGTGGTGGAGCCTCGGGAGCCCCTTTCCTGCCTTGCTCTTTCGTTTTCTTCATGGAACTTTTTCTCTCTCACTGACTCAGCAATTCTCTCCCCCACAAAAATGAAAGCTCCCTCCATTAATAATAATAACTCACACTTATTTAGGTCTTATTTTGAGCCAGTCACTGTTCTTAGTACTTTGCATGTGCAAATTCATTCAGTCTTCACCACAGTCCTGAAATACTGCACTGGAGACCAGAGGAGCAGGCTGGAGAGGTAGCTGGAAATGGAGGCTTTTTGTCCCATCTGGTCCCGCAACCACTTTTAAAATAATCACTCAGATGCTTTCCTAATTACAAACCGTTTGACCTATTGCTCAGGCTTATTACTAACTAGCTCTCATAACTTAAATTAACCCATTCCTAGTCATCTGTGTTTTGCCACAAGTCTTGTGGCTTTACCTATGCTCTAATACATCTTGCTCTGCTGGCAGCTATCTGGCATCTTCCCTGACTGTTCTGGGCTGGCAGCTGACTGGCATCTTCCCTGACTGCTCTGGGCTGGCAGCTGATTGGCATCTCCCTGACTCTGCTCTTTTTCTCCCTGTATTTCTACTTGGATTTCTTACCTGGCTCTAGCCTGTCTTGCTATAGGCCAAATCGGCTATTTTATTAACCAATGGGAATAAAGCTTACACACAGCATACAAAATGGTTACCCCACCACTGATAGCTCAATTGTTAAGAGCACTGTTGTTCTGAAGGAAGACCTAGGTTCGGTTCCAAGCATCTGCATGGTAGTTCACAACTCACCAAAACTGCAGTTTGAAAGGGTTCAATGCCCCCTCCTGGCCTCCATGCACACAGCACCCATGGGATACACAGACATACGTGCAGGCAAAAGCACTTGTATGCATAGTTTTTTTTTTTAATTTTAAAGAGCAGAGTAACTTAATCTAGCACTGAGCTACATCCCCAGATTTTAGTCCATGCTTTACAGCCAGTAAGAGCCTGGTCCTTGTTGCCATCATGTTTCTAGCATTTGTAACAGTGTCTGGATGACAGAGCACACTTGTAAACATTTGTAAACTGCTGCTTGGCTGGTTTAAAGAGAAACCTGCCTTGAGCCAGGTTGGCCAGACTCTGACCCAACGCTCTCAGATAAATGGGGCTGGCAAAGTTAAAGTTTTACATCACAAATTCCTTGGGGCTCACCCTCTCCTCTAAAGGAACTCATGGCTCTAGAGAAAATACATATGAAGCTGCTAAACGCAAAACAGAACAACTTCATTGCCCTGGGGTAGCCAAGGCCATCACCAGGCTGGAGCTCACTCTCTCGGGAGCTGGTAATGTAGCCCTGAGGTCTACGAAGGGTGTGAGCGGAATGGACCGTTTTACTGAGTTCTAAAGATGTGTAGAGAGCTAAGGAGGAGGATGCAATCAAGACTAAATTGTCTCTGAATATGTGTTCCATCTTCTTCAGTTATAGTTTTAGTTGTACACTTGATCAACCAAAACAAAACCTCTATTTCCCAGCCTCCCTTGCAACTAGGAATGGCAATATAGCCAAGTTCTGTATAAAATATGGAGAAGTAGGGTGTGCAACTTCCTGGAAGTGTTCTTAAATGGGAAAAGCATACCCTTTCCTTTCTTCATCTCCCTTGACTGGCTGGAATGTGATGGTGCTTCCTCTTTGACCTCTAGAGAAAGACACATATTAAGGATGGTGGGCTATAATATGACATCTGGATTCTTTGAATCATGAAGATGTCATATGAGACCCTCCACTGTTTTATTCAAGTCTCTGTTACAGTAGTGTCTTAGGTTATGTCTTAGTTGGGTTTTTATTGCTGTGAAGAGACACCATAACCATGGCAACTCTTATAAAGAAAACATTTCATTGGGATGGCTCCTTACAGTTTCAGAGGTTCAGTCCATTGTTATCATGGCGTGTGTGCAGGCAGACATGGTGCTGGAGCTGAGAGTGCTGCATCTTTCAGGCAATAGGAAGTCAACTATCACACTGAGTGAAGCTTCAGCAAAGGGGACCTCAGAGCCCGCCTCCACTGTGATACACGTCCTTCAACAAGGCCACACCTCCTAGTAGTGCCACTCCCTTTGGGGGTCATTTTCTTTCAAACCACCACAGGTTGGATTATCAGAAGCTGAGACAAACCTTCATGTACAAGAGATTGTCTCAGTGGGGTCACTATTGCTGTGACGAAACACCATGACCAGAGCACTTGGGAAGGAAAGGGTTTATTTGGCTTACACTTCCATGTTGTTGTCCATCACTGGAGGAAGCCAGGACAGGATCTCAAACAGGGAAGGAACCTGATGCAGAGGCTATGAAGAGGTGCTGTGTACTGGCTTGGTCCCCATGGCTAGCTCTATAGCACAAATTCTAGTTGGTCTTAATAATACAAACCCAGAGTCAGATATAAGGGTTAATGCTGAAGATCAGAAAAGCAGAGAGACTACTCACATAAGAGCTCTACCAATGCTCAGACTGAAGGGGCGATCCTGTCTCAGATTGCATCTCCAGACTCAAACTACCTCCACCAAATCTCAGACTGCACTGAGCTCCTGTCTCCTCCCTCCTTATGTTCCTCTCTCTGCCCAGCCATATCACTCCTGTCTCCACCTCCCTAGTACTAGGATTAAAGGTGTGTGATCCCAAGTGCTGGGATCACCTTTGTGGGAGCTCTGTTTCTCTTTTAGATGGATTTAATCTTATGTAACCCTGGGTGGCCTTGAACTAACAGAGATCCCTCTGCCTCTGTCACCTGAGTCCTGGGATTAAACGTATATGCCATTACTCCCTGGCCTCTAGTGACTTAGCTCTGCACTCTCTTTGTTAAAACATCACTATAATATGTTGATGACTTTGAGGGGATGTGGGGGGAGAAAATAAAATGAATATGATCGTTGTTTACATGTTCATTATTCTTAAAGAATAAAAAAATAATAGAAGTGCTAACAGTTTATTTGATTGGTTGGCTTATATGTGAGTCAAAAGATGCTCTACTATGGGGGCTAGAGCGCTGACTCAGCAGTTAGGAGAGCACATTACTCTTCCTGTGAACCTGAGTTCGATTTCCAGCACCAACATCAGGTCAGGAGGCCCATAACCACCCATAGCTCCAGCTCCAGGGCATCCATTGCCTCTAGCTTCCTCAGGCACCTGAACATGTGGTATACATACACACATATACATTATCTAAAATAAAACAAATCTCTGCACAGTGGTGGTGCACGCCTTTAATCCCAGCACTTGAGAGGCAGAGGCGGGTAGATCTTGAGTTCAAGAAGGACCTGAGTCCCAGGACGGCCAGGACTGTTACACAGAGAAACCTTGTCTTAAAAAACCAAAAAATAAAAGCAAGGGGCTGGAGAGATGGCTCAGAGGTTAAGAACACACTGGTTGCTCTTCTAGAGGTCCTGAGTACAATTCCCAGCAACCACATGGTGACTCACAACCATCTGTAATGAGGTCTGGTGTCCTCTTCTGGCATGCAAGCAAACATGCAGACAAAACACTATATACATAATAAATAAATAAATCTTTTTAAAAAATAAATAAACAAAAATAAAACAAATTAGGGAGCTGAAGAGGCAACTCAACAGTTAAGAGCACTGGCTGCTCTTGCAGAGGACCTGGGTTTGATTCCCAACATCCACATAGGCTTCACAAACCCCTACAACTCCAGTTTCAGGGGTTCCATCGCCCTCGTCCGGTCTTACATGCATATAGTACACAGATAGACATGCTAACAAAATAAAAATAAGTCTTTCAAACACAAATATATAAAATATTTTCAAGCTGACTGAGTGGACTAGAGTTGCCTGATTCTTTTAGCTTAACATGGATGAAAAGATTCAACAGCTCAGGGGGTCTGGAACACAGGAGCCCTCTGCCCTGGAGGGTCCAGAAGAGAAGGCCGTCACTCTGCTTACAGCCGCGGGAGATGAGCAGCGGCTTGCCTGCAGGCCCCTGCCACTGCCCTTGCCTGATGGTAGACCTTGCAGAGGGCTCTGGGACTGTCCTGGAATGGTTGGGCTTAGTTGTCAACAGGACAAGATCTAGAATCACTTAGAAGACACATAGCCCCGAGGGGACGTTCAGACAAGGTTAGCCTCTGGGCATGCCTAAAGGACTTGTCTTTATCGGTTAGTTACAGCCAGACAAAGCACCACCATTTCATGTACTTCCTGGACCGCATCAGAAAGAGAAAGTGAGCTGCACACAGCATCCCTCTCCCTCTGCTTCCTGACTGTGGATGAAGTGTAACCAGCTGCCTCTCGCTCCTGCTACCTTGGCTTCTCCAGGGAGCCTACATGCGGCCTGGGCTGCCCAACATACAAGAAGCATCACAAACATGGCCAGGAGCCTGATATTGGCCAAACATGGCACAAAATCAGAGTCCCAATCTCTGTGTGTCAGATGCCCACGGTACTGAATTTTAGGATTATCTGGCTTTTGAGTTTCTCCACTCAGTGGAAGTTATGCTTTTATTCATATATACATAGCTATATGTATAACATAATCTGATTCTCTCAGTTACCTGTGAAGTGAGATTGTGCCCATTTTCAAGGATAAGAAAACTGAGTCTTGGAAAGGTTATACAGCTTCAAAGACATGCTACAATTTGACTGAGCCTGGTTGACCTAAGTCTGCTCACATGTACTGGGAAGAATGCCCTAAGGCTTACAAGGTTCCCTAGAGACCTGTGAGGAAGCCACTGTTAAACCCAGGCCAAGCACCAAAGTTGTGCTTATAAAGACAGCTATATCATGAAGATGGGTTGCTTGCCTACCTACAAGGTTGTTCTTGTTTCTGCCTGCTTTGGGTGACCCAGGTCCCCTGCTGTGGTAACTGCTTCCCTACTACAACATCATATTAGTATTTCTTTAGCATGAGTGCTGTCCTAGAGAGGTTGAATCTGGCCCAGACTGGCTTTCAGAACCTGAGTCTTTCAGTGTTGGAGGCTTGTCCCTACCTGGATATATCTGGGCCTCTTTGCCAGCTCCCATCTGTCAACAGAGATTTCTGTTCTGCCCAGTCCCCCAGTCATTCTAAACAGAGGAGATTCGATTCAGAGTTGTTTGGGGGGGGGAAGGAAGTGGGGTACAGTGTCAGTACAATGGTCTTGTACTCTGTTACTTGTATTGTTTTAATAAAATGTTGATTGGCCAATAGCCAGGCAGGAAGTATAGGTGGGGTGACCAGGCGATGAGAAAGGAGAATTTGGGGAAGAGGAAAAACTCAGTCTGCGGTCATCACCCAGACACAGAGGAAGCAAGATGAGAATGCCTCACTGATAAAAGGTACCAAGCAATGTGGCTGACACAGACGAGAATTATGGGTTAATGTGGGATGTGAGCATTATTAAGAAGCCTGAACTAACAGGCCCACCAGTTTATGATTAATGCAGACCTCTGTATGTTTCTTTGGGACTGAACCACTGTGGTACCAGGCGGGACAGAAACCTCAGGCACCATCCATCAACAAATTCCCCCCTCTGGCCCATGCCTTGTGTTGGAGTCCAGTTTCAGGATGACCCCAAGCTCTCCTCTCCATGCCTCTGTCTCTCTTTCTTTGTGTGGTAATTTGGTTGAAATAGCCTGAGCTTTTAATTTCAAAACAAATTCAGAAAAGTCAGTTTCTAATACCTACGCTTTGACAGTACATTTTTGAGATAGAGTTTCATTCCAGGAAGCCCAAGAGGGGCCCGGGAAGGGGATCACAGCCTGCAGTGTCATGTGACAGCCTTTAGGTTTGTGTGCATCATGGTAGCATTTGCTTGGGTTCCACATTTCAGTGGGGGAAGGACAGGATAGAAGCTCATGACCACAGGCAACATTGGATGTAGTCCAGGCAACTCCCCAGCAGCAGTTGGACTGCACACGTCTAGAGGGGAGAGTGATCCAGGAACTGCCAAAGACATAACAAAATGAGACTGTTGGAGGATGAGCTCCCAGTGACAAAAACCCAGGACCACAGGAAGAGACCAGAGGGCTCCTGTCACTCATGTGTCATCTCTCTCAATGTGAACAATGTGAACCCCATCCAAAGTTCTTCTAAAGTTGGCCAGAGGTGGGGGGGTGGAGTGGAGATGTGGCTCCCCTGGACGACGGCTTGGCTAGAACATACAAAGCCATGAATTCACTTCCTAGCACCAGGTGTCATGGTAACATCTATAATCTTAGCACTTGGAGGTAGAGGCAGGAAGCCCTGAAGTTCAAAGTCATCCTCAGCTACAGATCGAATATGAGAACAACTTGGGCTTCCTGGAATGAAACCCTATCTCAAAAATGCTGGGAAGCCACAGGGCAGGGTACCCTGCCCTCTCTTAGGACTGGAGGGGGAGAGGGGAGGGGATGAGTGGGGAGCAGGAGGGAAATGGGAGGAGGGGAGGAAGTGGAAATTTTGAATGGTATTATTTATAAAGCAATAAAAATAAATAAATAAAAATAAGGCTTGGAAGCTAGCTCAGCAATTAAGAGCACTGGCTACTTTTCCAGAGGACCAAGGTTTGGTTCCCAGTACCCTCCCAGGGCTCACAGCTGTCTGTAACTCCAGTGCCAGGGGATCCAGTACCTTCTTCTGGGCTCCACAGGCACGTGGTGTGCAAACATTCATGCAGGCAAAACACCCATACACACATAAAAAAAACAAAGGAACATTTTTTAATTGTAGAAGTACCAATAATGATAATTAATGAAGTCATTCAGGAGCCTCCTGAGGAGGAAATAATTCCACCGTTGCCAACTCTCAAGCCATCCTTCCTGTCCACAGTCTGAGGTCGCCACTGTCATCGATGTCTGAAGGCCAGAAATAGAAATGAGTCAG
This sequence comes from Microtus ochrogaster, assembly GCF_000317375.1. Classification (NCBI taxonomy): domain Eukaryota; kingdom Metazoa; phylum Chordata; class Mammalia; order Rodentia; family Cricetidae; genus Microtus; species Microtus ochrogaster. The sequence goes on from NW_004949178.1 coordinate 843,374, forward strand.
TTGGCCTCCAAATGTGCTTAATCTAATGCTGAATTTATTAAAGATGAAACATCCCCTTCCACAGTGGTAGCCTCACTTGGCACCAGCACTGCCGTCTGTGGAACAAGGGTCACAGCCTTCACTCTTACCATGCTCGCTGTCCACTAGAAAACAGGGCCACACTGTCTCCTCAGCCTTGCCCTGAGATTTTTGTCTAGGGAGGTACAGGAATTAACGTTAGTGAATGTGTTCTCTTCTTCCTGTGGTTTCTCTGAAGGAAATCCCATGGCAGTTGAATAAGAGAAGCCCATCCCCACGGAAAGGATGGAGGTATCAGACACACACCACATATCTTGGGATAAATACCCAAGATCCCTCTGAATGTTGTCAGAATAGCTCCTGCCCAGAAATGCAGGATATTGGCCAAGCAGGAAGAAAGCTGTCAAAACACCCATGTTAGTAGGGGGAGAGTAAAACTGAAGTCTGGCCAATGATATGATGGACCCTGCATCCGCATCTCCGCCGCTATGTGGTCTAGAGCAGCGGTTCTCAAACTGTGGGTCTCAATCCCTGTGGGGGTTGAATGACCCTTTCACAGGGGTCACCTAAGACCATCTAAAAACATAGATATTATCATTACGATTCATAGAGTAGCAAAATTATAGTTATGAAGTAGTTATGAAAATAATTTTATGGTTGGGGGTCACCACCACATAAGGAACTGTATGAAGGGGGTGCAGCATTAGGAAGGTTGAAAACCACTGCTCTAGAGCCTGCATCTAGAGATGCAGCAGAGCCACAAGATCACAGAAAAGCCAGCAGTCCATGATCTTGAAGCCACACTCACAAAGTACCGCTGCAGTTCCTGCCTAGCTGCTGCTCAGGCCCAGGGAAGCTCCCAGCATCCAGAGCTGAGGAAAGGAAGACATTCCTGACTGGGTGAGAGAGCATCTTGCCTGTCCAGCTGCTGCAGCGAAGGGCTAAGGTTGGGCGGATATGAGCAACACAAGTCTGTTATAGTGAAGAGAAAGCTAAGTGTATGATTATAGCCCCGAGATACGCTGGCTGCCAAACCAAAGGCAAGGTTTGGGGGAATCTCCCCAGACAAGTCCACAATAAGGCTGTGTGCATGTGCTGTGGCTTAACCACAGGCTTTTGTGATAAGGAAATTTCTCTGTGGACATGACTCAGCCCTCACTCCCTGGCCCTGCAGCAGCAGCGTCTCATAGAAACTTGTCAGGGATAAGGAATCTTTGGCACCCACAGTACTGGCATGAAGACATGAGGTATATTTTCTCCCGGCAGTGGCATTTATGGCCTATTCGAGACCCCTCCACCTGCGGAGCTACCTTACCGCATGAAGTAAGAGTTGCCAAGTGTGAAGCCTTCTCCTATGTCCCATGAAATGGAACAGTTGGGGATCCTGGCTCCTTGATCCTCACGGAAGAGTAAAATGGACCTTAGCCTTCTCATTCCCTGCTCTCATCCTAAATCACCTATGGGGGATGCTGGGAAGTCGGATGGACGGTTCATGTGCTTATGCCGAGATTTCATTTTTCAAGTGGGAGGACTGAGCTGACCTCGTTATGTGAACATCCTTACTCTTCTTCAGAGGAAAATCCAGGCCAAGGGCAGCCGTGCACAGGAGGACTCGGTGTGTGAACAGTGGGACCTGAGTCTACGTTTGCTCTGTCTGGAAGGAGGCATCACATAAGGGCAAAACGAGGAAAGGGGGTACACCTACTGACCTCTGGGGCAGAAGAAGAAGCTTCCTTACCTAGAAATAGATTCCCCTGGGTTTGGGTTGGTTTGTTTGAGACAGGGTCTCCTGTAGCTCCCTAGCCTCAAACTCTTGAGCAGTGGAGGCCAGTCTTGACCTCCTGTTCCTCCCACCTCCACCTCCTAAGTGCTGGGATTACAGGCATGCGTCACCATGCCGGTACTGTGTTTATCCTTGGCATATCACTTCAAACAGTTGCTCCCATTTTTCTTCGAAGATGTCACTTTTCCCCCAGGTCTTTCTATTTTCATTGGCAAGTCAACAAGATGGCACTCAGTCTTAACACCTGTTTATTTTCTATCTAACAAGGAAACCCTGTGAGGAGCAGCAGGTGCTGCTGCAAAAGGTGAGATCCCCATCACCACGGGGAAAGAAGATGGGTGAGCGAGGAGTCCCACGGAAGCATTGAAAGCTGGGATCCAAAGTCTGACTCTCATTTCCTGAAGTTTGTACCTGGATGATTGTAGTTTTTAGATTTTTTATTTGAATGCTTTTCCTGTTATGTGTACATGAGAAGGGGTGGGGAATGCATGCAGCAGCACCTGCGTGGAGGTCAGAGGACAACCTAGTGACGTCAGTTCACTCCTTCAGCCTTTAGATGGCTTCCGGGAACTCAGGTGGCAGAGCGAGCCCCCCCTCCCCAGCCTTGTGTAATTGCAGTGTTAAAGCCAGTCCTCTTCTGGCCGCTTCCTTCACTTTATGCAGCCACCAACAGCTTTGGAGGATGATCACGATACACTGTATCTCCCTTTCACCTTTGTGTACAAATACAAACCATCCTTCCAGAATGAAAGGAAGCACTCCTGTAGGAATCAGCAGTGTTTGGGATTTTCCCTTCATTTCTGATATACTGAACCCTGTACTTGACCTCCAGGCTCTCTAGGTCCCCAGAACCTCTTTCTTCCACAAAGCAAACTTGTACTGTGGCAACTAACGCCACCTCCCACCCATGATTGCCTGCCCTGGGTGAGAGACTTAAATGGAGCCACAGTAAAGCAAGCTTTAAAACAGTATCCTGGCAGTGAGGAGCCTCGTTGGCTGCTGCCTCTGGCACTTTGCCTACCACTCAGGGCTCAAAGGTACAGGCTCTGAGATTATAGCCCAGGATCAGCCTTCCTTCACTGATGCTCCACTACCCACCCCGGTTATTTAATTTGCCTTGGATACATGGGTACCTGGGTGAGTATCCATTCCATTCTAACCCCATTGAATGGCCCTCCCTCTTGGCAGCCATCCCAGGGAAAATCCAAGCTCTTTCTTAGCTCCCCTGGATGGCAAGAAGAGTCCAGCCCCTTAGCCTGGTCACCGAGAACACCATATTCCAGACCCCTAGTTGCTTCACAATTGCTAAAAGAAGCCAAGAGACTTGAGAGGGGGATGGGTATCAGAAAATACTGGACTGCCTGAGGCACAAAACTCCTAAAAGCTCTTGTTTTCTCCCCCAGAGAGCAGTTAAATGTATGCACCATTCACAAAAATTGAAAGGTTTGGTAGGAGCCATCCTTAGGTCTCCCAGCTCAAGGATGTCAAGTTAAAATTTCTGTTCTACAGTGGGCTCAGTCCCACAGAGACACATATAAAGAGAAAGCAAGATGCAGTTCTCTTGGCAGTGTGGTTTCTGCTAGCCCATCACCTTTTTCTTCTTTTTTTTATTTTTTTTCTGATAAGCAGAGTCAGAGTTTATTAAAGATATTTGATACAGATTTTAGCCACTCGGGTTAGAAAGAAAGTCACTCCTAGGGACACACCCAGAGCATGAAGTGGGCTTCTCAGAATCTCTTTTCAGCTAGCTGAGAAAAACCGGTACAATCAGAGAAGGACATCTTTGCAGAACATTCTGGAACTGTGATCTGGGGAGTGGAGGTTTAGCTATGCCATCAGCCAGCAGTGGCCAGACAGAGGAACTGCAGGGTCTGGCTGCCTGCCATTCCTACCCTGTCCCAGCTGCAGAATCTCTAGCCCCATCCTGACCCCTGGTGGCTGCCTTTTAGGTGAGGCAAGGAACTTTTAGGATTCAAGCTCTTCTCTGAGCTAAGAACCATACCTACCTGGCTCTAGAACTGCAGGGAAAATATCTGGGATCCCTAGAATGACATGTCTCCTGTGGCCTCTTCTGGAGAGTCTGCCTCACTGTGGTCATCAGACTTCTTCTCAG
>NW_004949178.1:847516-851652 GCF_000317375.1 Microtus ochrogaster
CTGTGAGCACAAATTCACACAACCTTTCTAGAAGTGTTCCTAGCAAAATAAAGCCCAGAATGCAGTAATTGTACAGTTAAGAATCTGTCTTCACCGGAAGGTGGTGGTACACGCCTTTAATCCCAGAACTCTGAAGGCAGAGGCAGGCGGATCTCTGTGAGTTCAAGAACAGCCTGGTCTACAAGAGCTAGTTCTAGGACAGCTAGGGCTGTTACACAGAGAAACCCTGTCTCAATAAATAAATAAACAAACAAACAAAAAACAAAAAACGTCTTCAAGCTGGAGTTGTATCTCAGTGGAAGAGTGCTTGCCTGGCTTGCACATGGTTTGGGGGTTCCATCTCCAGTGGGCGGGGAGGGGGGAGGAGCAAATTCTATATCAAAGCGGGATCTGGCTGGACCTGGCGGGACCTGGTGGTTTGTACACGTCCCTCACGGTTCAGGAAGCTGAGGCCAGTCAAGGCCAATTGAGGTACAAAAACAGCTAAACAACCAACTGACTAGGGTAACATATGTCTGAAATCTGAAATCAGAGAAGAGAAAACAAAATTAAGCAAAAGTAATTGCTTGGCAAAGTAAATTGTTGATGCCATTGGTGGGGGGAATTCCTGGAAGTTCCTTCCTTAGTGTTCCCGGGTGTGTGTTTGAAGTTTGTCATGACAGTGCCAGTGAAAAGGCTCAGCAGGTAGAAGCGTTTGTCACGCACGCACGCACGCACACAAGCACGCCTAAAGGCTGGAGGTGGAGTTTGCGCCAGAACCTACAGAGGAAAGAAAATCGGCTCCACAGAGTTGTCTTCTAACCTTCAGAAGTGCCAGGAATGACGCACGCGTTCACATATACACGATAACAAATAAATTTAATTATTTAATTTCCATGGTAAAATGTTTAAAGAAATTGTCACAAGTGGAAAGATTTCTATACAAACATTAACTTTGGGGTTTTTTGTTGGTTTTTTTGGGGGGAGTGGGTTGTTGTCATCTGTTTTTGAGACAGTCTCTCTATGCAGTCCTGGCTGTCCTGGAATTTACTAGTAGACCAGACGTATCTTAAACTCAGAGATGCGCCTCTGCCTCACAAATGCTGGGACTGAAGATGTGTGCCACCACACCCAGCTCATATTTGCATGTTTCTACTATTAAAAACTAATATGGAACCAGATATGATATGCACATCTTTGATTGTAGCACTTGGGAAGCAGAGGCAAGGGGATCTTTGTGAGTTCAAGGACAGCCAGAGTTACATAGTGAGACCCTTTCTCGAAAAACCACAAAAGAAGAAACTGCAAATAGCATAAAAATGCTCGTCTACGTTAGGCCAGCAAGCTTGAGCATACCCAGTCAAAGACTGACAGTCATTTAAGACTCAAGGATATTTTAATGACAGAAAAATATGTTTATAATGTAAAGACAAGTGAACAAATATGATACAAGCTTATAAATATAACACAACAACACACAAACAGGCTTGTGTGTTGGAGGGAGGACGGGAGCTGAGCAGCCTCAGTTGCTCATTTTCTCTGCATCCCAGCTAATTCTAGAGAGAGATTACCAGCTTCCTCGCGCTCTGCCAGCATGCCTTCCCCACAGTGGTGGACTTGCACCCTCAGACCGTGACGCAGGAAAAAACCCTTCTTCCATTACATACGTTGTCTTAGCAATGAGGAACACACATACTAACTCGGGAACCTGACATGTACTAGACTCCAAGGGCTGCTGCGTATTAGCACGTTCAATAACACCTAGACCCAGATTCAGTCCCTATAAAAACGAAACGATTCAGCATGCCCTGGGAGGGCACTATACTAAATGGGTCTATCTCCACATAGTATCACACATACTGTTCATACACCGTCATTTCAGCCCTCGCTAAACCACAACATCCCCACTTTAGAGGCCAGCTGTAGCTCAGAAACACCAGGTAAAGTGCTCAGCTTTGTTTCTGAAGCCCAGCTCCGGCTCCCAGCCAAACTGCTCAGTTACCGTTGGTGTGAGGCTTGGATGAGCTAATGCGGATGGAGTGCCAAGCCTAGAACCTGGCTCCAGTTCACACCGGTTCCTTCTCCGTGACACTTTCACATTTGTAAACTGTGACAAAGCAAGCCAGTTCACTCTCTGGAGAAACACACACACACACTAATAATAATAATAATAATAATAATAATAATAATAATAATAATAATAATAATAATAATAATAATAATAATAATAATAATAATAATAATAATAATAATAATAATAATAATAAGTGTCCCTGTTCTGAAAGAGCTGACTGCAGTGACAGGCCAGAAGGCTAGCTCCCTCAGGGAAACAGGGGGGGCAGGACTGTGTGTCCCATACATTTCAGGGTATCCCTTCCCAGATTTTCCCAGGACTTCACCAAATACTGTACCTTAATTTGTACCTCAGAATTGGTTTACAGCTACCCTGTCAACAAGGCCTTGTTCCCAACTACTTACCCCTGAAGCCCTTTCTCCAGCAGGAAAGGGAACAGATGGAATCTAGAGGAGTCAGCAGCTCAAGGACAGCCTGAGTGAGACCCAGTGGAAAAATAAATTTAAAACAAAACAAGATCTGAAGGAATGTGTCTTTGATCCCAGCATCTGAGAGGCTATGCAGAGGATGCATCCCATATTTGAGGACAGTCTGAGCTTCAGAGTGAGACCCTATTTCACCAAGTGGGGAGGAGGGAGAAGAGGGAAGAGAAGGAGGGAGAAGGGGAGAGGGAGCAAGAAAACCTGATGGGTAAAATTGTACATTTGGCCACTAACACTGCAACAAATGATAGATAGATAGATAGATAGATAGATAGATAGATAGATAGATAGATAGATAGATAGATAGATAGATAGACAGATAGATAGACAGACAGATAGACAGATAGGGGCAGAGAGATAGCTCAGCAGTTAAGAGCATTGGCTGCTCTTCCAGAGGATCCAGGTTTGACTTTCAGCCCCCACATAGCAGCTCACAGCTGTCTGTAACTCCACTACCAGGGGATACAAACCAATGCCCTCTTCTGGCCTCCATGGGCACTTGGTGCACAGACACACATTCGCACAAGACACCCATACACATAAAATAATCAAAGCTTAAAAAATAAAAATAAATAACAAAGTACAGCTCCCCTTTTCTCAGGGAGAGGGGGAAGCTTTGGAAGAGACGCTGTGGAGAAAGAAGGACTGAAAATCTAGCATAGGCAGTGCCACTGTGTCCGCCTCGGAACCCCCTTGTGTGGGATCTGCCTTAAATTACTCTTTCCTGGGGAGAAAACCTAAATTAAGTTCCATCTCTAAGTCCTCCTCCCACCCTATGAACTTGTCATGCCCTCACTATGCTGTTCTTGTCAGCTGTTTCCTCCACTAACTGAAGGAGTCTACAGCACAGACCACTGGCTCACTAGCTCCTGGACATGAGCCTCCTAGTGCATGGTAAATATGTAGATACTTAATGAGAAATGAATGAATGAATGAATGAACTCCCCACTGACTATCATGTGCCAAGAGGACCTATAGCTGCCCTGGGTTTTCTCATTGTTGTTATTGTTTGGTTTGGGTGCTGGGAATAAACTCTGGGCCTTGTTCATGTGAGGCACAAGCTCTACTACTAAGCTAGCACCCCCACTACCTACTACTGCCCTGTTTTGTTCTCTTTAAAGATGTGGTCCCTACTGGGTGTGGTGTCACTGCGTGTAATCCCAGCACTCAGGAGGCTGGAGCAGGAGAATAAGGAATGCTATGGACCTGGGCTGCATAATGAGACTCTGTCTCAAAAACAAAAAATAATCAAGAGTTTTCCCTTCCCTGGAGGCTTAAACTTTTAGAGAAACACAGTCAGGGAAATGGCCCAGCAGCTTGCCACACGACTGATTGATTGATTGACTGATTCTACAACCTGAGTTCAAGCCATGGAACCAAGGTAAAATCAGACGCAATGACCCTCATCTACAAGCCTAAGGTTCCTCAGAGGGAGGTAGAGGCGGGAAAATCCATTGAAGGCTCTGGCCAGCGAGCCTGGAGTACACTGCAGAGCAGAAACAAGCTGTCTCAACAAACAGAAGACAGTGACTTCTGAAGAACTTGTTCTCTGATCTCTCTCTCTCTCTCTCTCTCTCTCTCTCTCTCTCTCTCTCTCTCTC